>NC_064626.1:579936495-580237382 GCF_023864275.1 Schistocerca cancellata
CATTTAGATGTAACCTTTTCCTCCCTCTTTACCGACAAATCGACTTTGGTGACGATTGCTTTTCCCAATTTTCCATTAGGTACACGCGGTTTAATTTTTCACTGTCATTAATGTCGATAAGTGAGGGGGTGGTTACAAACTGTTGTTCATATTATTTATGGATCATATGTTGAAAACAGTAGACTGGCTGGGTGAGATTAAGATATGTGAACACAAAATAAGCAGTCTTGCATATGAGGACGACTTAGTTGTGATGGCAGATTCGATTGAAAGTTTGCAAAGTAATATTTCAGAGCTAGATCCGATCTGTAAGGACTATGGTATGAAGATTAGCATCTCAAAAACGAAAGTAATGTCAGTGGGAAAGAAATATAAACGGATTGAGTGCAAAATAGGAGGAACAAAGTTAGAACAGGTGGACGGTTTCAAGTACTTAGGATGCATATTCTCACAGAATGGCAACATAGTGAAAGAACTGGAAGCGAGGTGTAGCAAAGCTAATGCAATGAGCACTCAGCTATGATCTACTCTCTTCTGCAAGAAGGCAGTCAGTACCAAGACTAAGTTATCTTTGCACCGTTCAATCTTTCGACCAACTTTGTCGTATGGGAACGAAAGCTGGGTGGATTCAGGTTACCTTATCAACAAGGTTGAGGTTACGGATATGAAAGTAGCTAGGATGATTGCAGGTACTAGTAGATGGGAACAATGGCAGGAGGTGTCCACAATGAGGAAATCAAAGAAAAACTGGGAATGAACTCTGTAGATGTAGCAGTTTGGGCAAACGGGCTTAGATGGTGAGGTCATGTTACACGCATGGGAGACGCAAGGTTACCCTAGAGAGTTATGGGTTCTGCAATAGAGGGTAGGAGGAGTCGGGGCAGACCAAGGAAAAGGTACCTGGATTCGGTTAAGAATGATTTTGAAGTAATAGGTTTAACATCAGAAGAGGCACCAATGTTAGCACTGAATAGGGGATCGTGGAGGAATTTTATAAGGGGGCTATGCTCCAGACTGAACGATGAAAGGCATAATCAGTCTTAAATGATGAAGATGATGATGATGTTCGACACTGATACTGGATAGACATTGGAATGTTTCGAGAATGTTTTAGTTTTAAGTTTGAAGTCCGATAACAAATAACAAAATAAATATTCTTTTCCTGAGATACGAACGGAAATTAACAATTTTCAGGTTTGCTCCTTTACGGGTACTTGTAACCATGCTTATTGACACATTTCATGATTCTAGGCCAACGAGAAGTTCTCTACAGGTTTCCATGAGTGAGTTTGCTAGTGTCAGATTATGTTACATAAATGGCCGTACCTTTTTATAGCAGTGACCTAGACTCTTAAATATTTTTCATCACGTAGGCAGCATAGACCTTAGTAGGCGACACGAATTTCAACACGATACGTGTATCCGTTTCTGAGAAGAAAAGGGTTCTTAACAGACGGGCGGACAGACTGTCAGATAACGAAAGACGAAATACTTTTTTCGTGTGCCATTGTTACAGGTTGACAGGTTTCATATTCTTTTCCTTTTAGCTGTAATGTGAAACCTTTATTCTTGTCGAATGTCATGACTCTAGATCGACGGGAATTACCCTATAGGTTTTGAGGAGTGAGTTTGCCATTAAAAACGTGTGACGTAAATGGCCGCATCATAAGACGGAATTCACTTAGAAGCTTCAATTTTGTACACTACCAAGGGGCCGTGGATCTTAATACTCCCACCCGAGCGTCCAGTTCTCCCTCGGGCGTGGGTGTGTGTGTTGTTCTTAACATAAGTTAGTTTAAGATAGTTTAGCTAGTGTGTAAGTCCAGGGAGCGATGACCTCAACAGTTTGGTCTCTTAGGAATTCCAACACGTTTGAACAGATCTTAATAAGGACATAAATTTCAACTTGATATATGTGGTGTCACCGCCAGACACCACACTTGCTAGGTGGTAGCCTTTAAATCGGCCGCGGTCCGTTAGTATACGTCGGACCTGCGTGTCGCCACTATCAGTGATTGCAGACTGAGCACCGCCACACGGCAGGTCTAGTCTAGAGAGACTTCCTAGCACTCGCCCCAGTTGTATAGCCGACTTTGCTAGCGATGGTTCACTGTCTACTTACGCTCTCATTTGTAGAGACGACAGTTTAGCATAGCTTTCAGCTACGTCATTTGCTACGACCTAGCAAGGCGCCATATTCAGTTACTATGTCTTCTGAAAAGATAATATTGTGATTAATGTACCGTCAAGAGCGACGTTCATCATAATGGATTAAAGTTAAGTATGAAACTAATTACGTCCGCTTTCTGAATTCTAATTCCTTGTCATGTTCCAGACCTCACGTCAGTATAGTCCTTCCCTCCTCACGCCAGCCTGCGTGAGCTAAAACGCGTGCATTTCGGCCTCCTCTAGTAACACAGTGTTGGCTCTACGGCCACCACAACAATATATCTACCCATTTTTGAGAAGAGGGGCTATTAATAGTAGGACAGACGGACAGACGGACGGACAACAAAGTATCCTACAGGTTGAGGTACGGAGCCCTAGTTAACCGTAGAAAATGGCTTCGAATTGGTTAAGAAATTCGTGAGAAGCCGAGGTCAAAGAAAATCATCACAATGAGCTTTGACTTGCCTTTTAAGCTACCTCTTAAATATGTCAAGCTGGAATACCGCAGAATTCATACTGTTATTTTCTTTTGTGCATGAGCGTCATATCTCGGGCGTTCCTGAGTGCACTCGTATCGTTTCGTAAGAGGCCAGTAAGCCATCTCGCAGCAACAGGTTCAGTCAGTGGCTGCGGCTGCGGTGAGGCGCGGCCGGCATACGTCTGCGGATGACGTCCCGTAAATCCCCCCTCCCACTCCCCCCCCCCCCCCCAACAGCCGGCGCACGACCACTTGGCGAGAGACATCCCGCAGCGCAGAGTGGCGGCGGCGGCGGCTCTCCCAGCCCCGGCGGCTATCTGGCCGCGAGTGGCCCACAACAGCTTCCAGTTTACCGCCGCACTCTATTCGTCCTTTCGCGGTTTGTCATGTACGTCTTTTCATCGGATGGCGTGGGTTTCCAGATCTGAATGCTGCGCTTTTTATTCTGCACACAGTCCTGTATGGTGTGTCAGCGGGTTTTACTAAGGTACTTCTGGATTCTCCAGTTTGAATCGAATTGCAGGTGACAAGTAAGGTGGCTGTGAGGACTATAAACAAAGGAGCCCCATTCGGAAGAAACGATGAGGAGATCTATATTTGATACTCCATTTCGCTTTTCCCTTCATACTAACTATCAAGGAGCATAAGAGAAAACTTCTACTTCATCGCTAACGACCTACAATTACCAATACGAGGACAGTGTAACCCCCCCCCCCCCACTTTCCCTGCCTCCTAATGGTTACTATGAGACAACACACAGACAGAAAAAAGTCGATACACCAAGGAGGAGTTGTGTGACATAAGCGAAAGTTGGTAAGCGTGTAAGATGATGTATGTTCAAATCTCACGCCGAGAGTAGTGAAACGCCGGGTTAAATCCGCAGGACAGAACAGGTAGTTGGAATGGTGGAAAGGGGCCAAAAATGAGCGGCTGTCAGTTACATTAGAACACATAAAACTTTATTTAGTGCCCAAACATTACAGCGCAAATTTCCAAGCTTCACTATCACACAATCTTATGGCTTAAGGGCAAAACCTCTTTAATTTTTAAAATGACTGAAGGCCCATGATCTAAAATCACAACTACAATAAATTCTTATAAGGCAAAAGGCCCAAAGCTTTTATCAGGAAAAAAAATTAACTGAGGCTGAAGGCCCAAACAATCTAAGACTTAGCAATTAAGGAACTTTAAATTTAAAATGGCTGCATGCCCATTACTTAAAGCCCGTCTAAAAGCATAAAAATTAAAACATAGGCTATGAGCCATGAAATACACAGTCAACACCAATAAGAAAAGGCAGTAGAGCCAGTGGCACTCAGAAGTTTCCGGGGGTCAATCTGCACTTGAAATATTAACGTTCGCTTAGGGGAGACAGGCAGTCCGCCCAACTACATCCGATCCGCCGGCAACCCAACCAAGAGACCTTCAACGGACCCACCAAAAAGACGACTGGCCTTCCATTCGACCATTACACAAGGAACTCCAAAGCCAAAACGTAAAAGGCCTAGCCGCCCACAACCAAGTGTGCATAAGTTGTCAAAACTATACACACGTGTGGGACAGCGACAACACGGTGAGGAAAGGACACTGCCTGAATTTTACGTCAGGGGCCAGGGCAGGTAACTGGAGGGCTAAAGGGCACAAGGCAGAAAATTCCGCTGGTGCACTTGGACTTCAAATAACCAAAATACAGTTCAACTCCATGGATGGTGGCCAAACTTTCGCCAACTCGAACACTCGCTGTAGCCCATGGGAATACCCCCCAACAACCAACCATGGAAACCTACGTCATAGTGTGAACAGACTGGCTTCGGTAATTAAATCACCACTCAACTTTGATGTCCTGGGTCAGTGAGCCACGATCCTCATAGCAATCGGAACAGCACCCACACACTCCGACACTGCGTAGAGACCGCCAGCGGTCCCGGCACACTGCGCTGCGCAGATTTCCTGGTTGATCCACACTGCTCAGAGCCAGTACGCCGACAACATTTAAAATAACTTGTCAGTCAAAATCACACAAACTACACACAGTTTCACGAACACTTGCATGAAAAACTAGACAATGCTAACGGCAGTTACTGTATAACAACAGGGACGAATCACGAGTCGGCACACACAGCCGACCCACAAGCGATCGTCGGCCAAATACACGTCGTCCGGCAATACGACGGACCGACGACCAACCAAAGTCGTCCCCATTCCAATCACGTTTGTCGGCAACCGTCGGGGTGGCCATGGCTGTCTGAACCTCACTGCTGCCGCTCCCCGACTGAACTTGTGCGCGTGCCAATTCCAACATTGACAGATCCGAACTCACTGCTGGCACGTTCCAACTGACTTCATTGCCTGGTCCGAACTAACTCCCTACACACGACGATCGGAAAGTAATAGCAGTCCAACAAAGATAATATGGCAGGGCCTATATCGATAAGCGCTGCTACTGCCGCTTGCTGGCAGGCAAGGCAGCAACTCAGTGACACCAATTATTGAAAATTAAGATAACGAGGTTGGAGTGCGGTAAAAAAACAAGACGTAAAATAAGAAATGGTGCGAACGCTAGCCACGCACAGCTCAAGTAGTGCTAGAAGCCCCTCTATAAGATTGCAGATCAAGTTTGCTTTAAATACACGTCGTAACAGTCGTGAGCGTTGAGAGATAGCACGTGGTGTGTTGATGTCAGTCAAGAATACATTTAAGAAGATAAAGACGCCATTATCAAGGCCTCACTAAATTGAAAAGGGGTCGTCTAACAGGGCAACGAGGAGCTGGATCTTTTTTCTACGATAGTGCAGAAAGACTTGACAGGAATGTAGCAACTGTAAATGATTGCTGGCAGTGGTGATCACGAGAATGTACGGAAGCAACATGATCGGGCTCCAGACGGCCACGTGGCAGTACCAACAGGGAAGACCATTGTGTTCGGCGTACGCCTACAGCACATCCTACTGTATCTGCTGCAGCAATGGTTGACACCATAGTGACACAAGAAACTGTTACAATTCGGCTGCTTCGAGAACAGCTCCGCGACACATGCTGTGTAGCGTCCATTACACTGAACCCCAACCACCACTTGCGACCTCATTGGTGTCAGGCGAGAGCTCTTTGGAGGGTACGGTGGAGGTCGTTTGTGTTGGAAAAAAGCAGACCGTTTGCGGTCCTTCAGTCAATCTGTGTGCTTGCTAGACACGCTGGACCTACACCTGTAGATATGGTCTGAAGTGCGATTTCCTACTACAGCAGGAGCACTCTCGTAGTCATTCCACGTAACTGGACTGCAAATCTGCATTTAAATCTGGTTGTTCGACTTTCTGTGCCGCTAATCATGAAGACCAGGGATGTTTTCCAACACGATAATTCTCACCCATATACGTAACTCAACATGCTCTACAGAGTTTACACATGTTGCCTTGGTCTGCTCGATTACAATATCTGTCTCCAATGGACCACATATGGGACGTTTTCGGACAAAGGCTGCATAGTCCTCCATAAACAATGCGTACCCTCCGCTGCAAAGTGAAAATCTCATCCAGATAACATCCCATACGCTGTGGTTAAGCCATGTCTCCGGAATATCCTTTCTTCAAAGAGTGCTAGTTCCGTAAGATTTGCAGGAGAGCTTCCGTGTAGTTTGGAAGGTAGCAGACGATATACTGGCAGAAGTACAGCAGTGAGGACGCGGTGTGGGTCGTGCGTGAATAGCTCAGTTGGCAGCCGGCACGGTAGCTCAGCGTGTTCGGTCAGAGGGTTAGCAGCCCCCTGTAGTAAAAAAACTGAGAGAATCGATCAACAACGAACATAAACGAATGTCTTACGACGTCCGCCCCGAGCAGATGCAACGACCAAAAGTGAACAAAATGAGATTTAAACAAAAAAAAAAATTTGGTAGTGCACTTGCCCGCGAAAGGCCAAGATCCCGAGTTCGAGTCTTGGTCCGCCACCCAGTATAATCTGTCAGGAAGTAACATTAACCGTCCCTGTATTGAACGAGAAAGTGCAATAGGCATGGAACTTCCTCCTACAATCTGACATCTGGCACTTGTGCAACACGATGTATGTACTTCAAATTCAACGTTCTGGCGCTTACAACGGTCATTACTGTAACTCCTTTCTCTTATCCAATGGTTTACGTCGCACTTACATTAAAATGTGATTTTGTGATGTTGATCACTTAAATATGTAACCAAACACCAATGAATTGCCGAAATTTAAAAAAAAAAAAATTGGTTCAAATGGCTCTGAGCACTAAGGGACTTAATTTCTGAGGTCATCAGTCCCCTAGAACTCAGAACTACTTAAACCCAACTCACCTAAGGACATCACACACATCCATGCCCGTGGCAGGATTCGAACCTGTGACCGTAGCGGTCGCGCGGTTCCAAACTGTAGCGCCTAGAACCGCTCGGCCACCCCGGCCGGATCCGAGATTTACTTTACTTGAGTCATCAGTCTTGTGACTGGTTTGATGCGGCTCGCAACGAATTCCTCTCCTGTGCCTACCTCTTCAGCTCAGAGAAGCACTGCAACCTATGTCCTCAATGATTTGCTGGATGTTTTTCAATCCTTATCTTCCTCTACGATTTATGTCCTCTACAGCTCAATCTAGTACGATGGGAGCCATTCTCTGATGTCTTAACAGATATCCTATCACCCTGTCCCATCTCCTTGTCAGTGTTTTCCACATATTCCTTTCCTCTCCCATATTGCGCAAAACCATCTGTTCCCTACCTTATCATTCCACCTAATCTTTAACATTCCTCTATAGCACGACATCTCAGATGGTTTGATTCTCATAGGTTCCGGTTTTCCCACAGTCCATATTTCATTACCATACATATTTCACTACCATACGTCGCTGTACTCCATTCACAGAAATTTTTTCCTCAAATTAAGGCCTATGTTTGATACCAGTAGAATTCACGTGGCCAGGAATGCCCTTTTTGCCAGTGATGGTGTGCTTTTGATGCCCTCCTTGCTCAGTCCGTCACTGGCTATTTTACTGCCTAGGTAGCAGAATTCCTTAAAATCTACTTCGTGACCATGAATCCTGACGGTAACTTTCTAGCTATCTCATTCCTCTACTTCTCAGTACTTTCGTCTTTATTCGATTTACTCTCAACCCATATTCAGTGCTCATTAGATTGTTCATTCCGTTCAGAAGATCATGTACTTCTTCTTCACTTTCACTCAGGATAGCAATGTCATCAGCAAATCCTATCATTGATATCCTTCCACCTTGAATTTTAATTCCACTCCTGAACCTTTTTTTAATTTCCGTCACTGCCTCTTCGATATACACATTGATCAGTAGGGGCGAAAGACTACATCCGTTTCTTATACCCTCTTTAATCCGAGCACTATGTTGCTGGTCGCCATCTCTTATCACTCCCTCATGCCTCTTGTACATATTCTAAATTGACCGTCTCTCCCTATAGCTTACCCCTTTTTTTCTCAGAATTTCGAACATCGTGCACTATTTTACATTATCTAACGCTTTCTCCAGATCGACAGAAGAATGTGCCTTTATTTTTCTTTAGCCTTGCTACCACTGTCAACCGCAACGTCAGAATTGCCTCTCTTGTGCCTTTACCTGTCCGAAAGCCTCAATTTTCTTTTCCATTCTTTCGTATACTTTCTTGTAAGTAACTTGGACACATGAAGTGTTGAGCTGATTGTGCGATAACTCTCGCACTTATCAATCCTTGAAGTCTTCGAAACTGCGTGTGTGATATTTTTCCGAAAGTCAGATGGTACGTCGCCAGACTCTTTCTACACATCAACGTGAGTAGTCGTTTTGTTGCCACTTCCCCCAACGATTTTAGGCATTCTGATGGATTGTTACCCATCCCTTCTGCCTTATTTGATCTTAAGTCCTCCTAAGTACTTTTAAATTCTGATTCTATTACTGGGTTCCCAATCTCTTTTAAATCGACGCCTGTTTCTTCTTCAATCACGTCAGATAAATCTCCCCCGTCATAGAGGCCTTCAGTGAGCTCTTACCACCTATCCGCCCTCTCTTCTGCATTTAACAGTAGAATTCCCGTTGCGCTCTTAGTGTTAATACTCATCATCATCATCATCATCATCATTTAAGACTGATTATGCCTTTCAGCGTTCAGTCTGGAGCATTGCCCCCCTTATACAGTTCCTCCATGATCCCCTATTCAGTGCTAACATTGGTGCCTCTTCTGATGTTAAACCTATTACTTCAAAATCATTCTTAACCGAGTCCAGGTACCTTCTCCTCGGTCTGCCCCGACTCCTCCTACCCTCTACTGCTGAATCCATGTGTCTCTTGGGTAACCTTGCTTCTCCCATGCGTGTAACATGACCCCAACATCTAAGCCTGTTCGCCCTGACTGCTACATCTATAGAGTTCATTCCCAGTTTTTCTTTGATTTCCTCATTGTGGACACCTCCTGCCATTGTTCCCATCTACTAGTACCTGCAATCATCCTAGCTACTTTCATATCCGTAACCTCAACCCTGTTGATAAGGTAACCTGAATCCACCCAGCTTTCGCTCCCATACAACAAAGTTGGTCGAAAGATTGAACGGTGCACAGATAACTTAGTCTTGGTACTGACTTCCTTCTTGCAGAAGAGAGTACATCGTAGCTGAGCGCTCACTGCATTAGCTTTGCTACACCTCGCTTCCAGTTCTTTCACTATGTTGCCTTCCTGTAAGAATATGCATCCTAAGAACTTGAAACCGTCCACCTGTTCTAACTTTGTTCCTCCTATCTGGCACTCAATCCGTTTATATTTATTTCCCACTGACATTACTTTCGTTTTGGAGATGCTAATCTTCATACCATAGTCCTTACATTTCTGATCTAGCTCTGAAATATTACTTTGCAAACTTTCAATCGAATCTGCCATCACAACTAAGTCATCCGCATATGCAAGACTGCTTATTTTGTGTTCACATATCTTAATCTCACCCAGCCAGTCTATTGTTTTCAACATATGATCCATAAATAATACGAACAGCAGTGGAGACAGGTTGCAGCCTTGTCTTACCCCTGAAACTACTCTGAACCATGAACTCAATTAACCGTCAACTCTAACTGCTGCCTGACTATCAATGTAAAGACCTTTAATTGCTCGCAAAAGTTTGCCTCCTATTCCATTATCTTGTAGAACAGACAATAACCTCCTCCTAGGAACCCGGTCATATGCCTTTTCTAGATCTATAAAGCATAGATACAATTCCCTGTTCCACTCATAACACTTCTCCATTATTTGCCGTAAGCTAAAGATCTGGTCCTGACAACCTCTAAGAGGCCTAAACCCACACTGAGTTTCATCCAATTGGTCCTCAACTAATACTCGCACTTTCCTTTCAACAATACCTGAGAAGATTTTACTCACAACGCTGATTAAAGAGATATCTCTGTAGTTCTT
The DNA here is from genome assembly GCF_023864275.1 of Schistocerca cancellata. NCBI lineage: Eukaryota > Metazoa > Arthropoda > Insecta > Orthoptera > Acrididae > Schistocerca > Schistocerca cancellata. The sequence continues at coordinate 579,946,549 of NC_064626.1, forward strand.
ACACCTTTTCTGTTTCCATGTTTAAAGATTGGTGTGATTACTGCTTTTGTCCAGTCTGATGGAACCTGTCCCGACTCCCAGGCCATTTCAATTATCCTGTGTAGCCATTTAAGACCTGACATTCCATTGTATTTGATGAGTTCCGACTTAATTTCATCCACCCTAGCCGCTTTATTGCACTGCAATCTATTGACCATTTTTTCCACTTCCTCAAATGTGATTCAATTTTCCATCATCATTCCTATCCCATTCTACCTCGAAATCTGAAACATTACTGATCGCATTTTCACCTACATTGTGCAACTCTTCAAAATATTCCCTCCATCTGCCCAAGGCATCCACAGGATTCACCAGCAGTTTTCCTGACCTGTCCAAAGTACTTGTCATTTCCTTCTTACCTCCCTTTCGAAGACTGCTAATTACACTCCAGAATGGTTTTCCAGCAGCTTGACCCATAGCCTCCAACTTGTTTCCAAAGTCTTCCCACGATTTCTTCTTTGATGCTGCAATTATCTGTTTGGCTTTGTTTCTTTCTTCAACATAACTTTCTCTGTCTACCAGGGTTCTGGTATGTAGCCATTTTTGATACGCCTTCTTTTTTCCTTTTACAGGCTGCCTTGACCGTATCATTCCACCAATCTGTTTGCTTCATCCTACTTTTACACACTACTGTTGCAAGACATTCTTTAGCCACTTCTAGTACTGTGTCCCTGTACCTGGTCCATTCCTTTTCCAATGACTGTAATTGACTACATTCAACTAACTGGTACCTTTCTGAGATCGCTGTTATGTACTTGTGCCTGATTTCCTTATCCTGAAGTTTCTCCACTCTTATCCTCCTACATATGGTCCTGACCTCCTGCACTTTCGGCCTCACAATCCCAATTTCACTGCAGATTAAATAATGATCAGTGTCATCAAAGAAGCCCCTGAATACACGTGTGTACCTCACAGCCTTCCTGAATTCCTGATCTGTTATTATATAGTCAATGACAGATCTGGTTCCCATGCCTTCCCAACTATACCGGTGAATGTTCTTATGTTTAAAAAAGGAGTTTTTGATTACTAAGCCTATACTGGCACAGAAATCCAAGAGTTGTTTCCCGTTCCTGTTGGCCTCCATATCCTCTCCAAATTTACCCATAACCTTTTCATACCCTTCTGTTCAATTTCCAATCCTGGCGTTAAAATCGCCCATGAGCAGAATACTGTCCTTGTCCTTTACTCTAACAACTACATCACTGAGTGCCTCATAAAAACTATCCATCTTATCTTGATCTGTCCCTTCACAATGCGAATATACTGACACAATCCTAATTTTCTTGCTAGACATTGTGAAAACTATCCACATCAGTCGTTCGTTTACATACCTTATTGCAACTACGCTGGGTTCCATTTCTTTCCTGATGTAAAGCCCTACACCCCATTGTGCTATTCCTGCTTTGACTCCTGACAGGTAGACCTTGTATTCTCCCTCTTCCTCTTCTTTCTCACCCCTTACCCGAATGTCACTAACAGCTAAAACGTCCAGCCCCATCTTACTTGCAGCCTCGGCCAGCTCTACCTTCTTCCAAGAGTAGACCCCATTGATATTGATAGCTCCCCATCTCATTACCATTTGTTTGCCAAGTCGTATCTTAGGAGTCCCTGGTTTGTCAGTTAGAGGTGGGACTCCGTCACCTCCAAAGGTCCGAGGCATTTTGCTCTGATTGTTTCCAGCATCATATTTAAAGTACCAGGGAAGCAGGTTGCTAGCCTTACTTGCCCCGAGTCCCATTGGGTTTTAGCCCTAACGGCTGAGGGACTAACCGGTGGATTTGGTAGTCTATGCCGTATGAGCACAAAGGTGACCACGACTCAGAATATGTCCGAGATGCCCAGCCTTATTCCAAAGTAATTGGTATCCCGACTGTCGGGACCACTTACTTGGCCACTCATACGTTGCCCGTGGTTCATGAACTAGGAAATGACTACAGGAACGCACACCATTAACCACAGTATTAATACTCTTACCTTTAATTTCATCGAAGGTTCTTTTGACTTTCCGATATCCTGAATCAGTCCTTCTATTATTTATTTTTCGATTTCTTCCCATTTTTCATGCAGCCTTTCGTCTTCGGTTCGCTGCACTTACTGTTTATTTAATTCCTCAGTGACTCTTATTTCTGTATTCCTGAATTTCTCTTAACATTTTTGTACTTTCTTCTGTTACCCATCGTTTCTTCGCAGTTAGCTCCTTTGCACCTATGTTTTTCTCTCCAGCTTCCGTGATTGCCCTTTCCAGTGATATCCATTCCTCTTCAACTGTGCTGCTACTGAGCTGTTCCTTATTGCTGTATCTATAGCCTTAGAGAACTTCAAGCATAACTCGTTATTCCTTAGAACTTCTGCATCCCACTTCTTTGTATACTGATTCTTCCTCAGTAATCTCTTCCCTACATTGTGAGCTTAGTCTATATCTGCTCCTGGGTATGCCTTACAATCGGGTATCTGATTTCGGACTCTGTCTGACCATAAAGTAATCTACCTGAATTCTTCCAATATCACCGGGCCTTTTCCAAGTATACCTCCTCCTCTTGTGATTCTTGAACAGAGTATTCACTATTCCTATTGCTAGCTGAAATGTATTACAGAAATAAATTATTCTTTCTTCTCTCTTATTCCTTGTCCCATGCCCATATTCTCCTGTAACATTTTCTTCGACTCTTCAACTGCATTCTAGCCCCTCACGAGAGATTTTCATCTCCCTCTACTTACTGTGTTAGCCTTTCAATTTGCTCATGTACTTCCTCTATTTTTTCATCTTGAGCTTGCGACGCTGACATGTGTACCTGAACTATCGTTGTCAATATTCGCTTGCTGTCGATTCTGATAACAACCCTATCACTGAACTCTTCACAGTAACAAACTCTCTGCCCTGCCTTTCTATTCATAACGAATCCAGGTCTCGTTCTAACTTTTTCTGCTGATGTTGAGATTACACTATACTCTTCTGATCAGAAATCATGGTTTTCTTTCAATTTCACTTCGCTGAACCCTACTGTATCTACACTCATGCTCATAAATTAAGGATAATGTTGATACATGGTGAAACAACTCTGTTGTGGGCTGTTTGCGGGTTTAAATCACCTCGGGGTAAGACCGTTCGGTGTATTTGACCTGCGTCGTCGCACTGTTGCACTGGCAGCAGTCCACTTAAACAGAGGTATGTTGGTGCATGTCGGAGTACGGTGCAGCGAGTAAGTGTGCAGACGTTTACAGACGTTCTAATGGTGACTGTGAGTTGAAAATGGCTCAAAGAGCACATATTGATGACGTTATGAATGGTAAAATACTAGCGCGACTGGGGACTGTACAAACACAGCAGGTTGTAGCACGGGCCCTCCGTGTGATCTCAAGATTATGGCAACGATTCTAGCAGACAGGAAACGTGTCCAGGCGCTACAGTACGAGACGTCCACAGCGTACAACACCACAATAAGACCGATATCTTACCATCATGTTCGCAGACGGCCACGGAGTACTGCAGGTAGCCGTGCTTGAGACCTTACCGCAGCCACTGGAACAGGTGTCTCCAGTTACAAAGTCTACTAGACGACTGAACAGACACGGTATATTCGTCCGGAGACCTGAAACGTGCTTTCCACTGACCTCTTGTCACAGGAGAGCCCGTAAAGCCTGGTGTCAAGAACACAGTACACTGTCATTGGAACAGTGGTCCAGGGTTATGATCACGGAGGAGTCCAGGTGTAGTCTGAACAGTGATTCTCGCCGGGATTTTATGTGGCGTGAACCAGGAACCACGTTTTTTTTTTTTTTTGTTTTTGTCATCAGTCTACTGACTGGTTTGATGCGGTCCGCCACGAATTCATTTCCTGTGCTAACCTCTTCATCTCAGAGTAGCACTTGCAACCGACGTCCTTAATTATTTGCTTGACGTATTCCAATCTCTGTCTTCCTCTACAGTTTTTGCCCTCTACCGCTCCCTCTAGTACCATGGAAGTCATTCCCTCATGTCTTAGCAGATGTCCTATCATCCTGTCCCTTCTCCTTATCAGTGTTTTCCACATATTCCTTTCCTCACCGATTCTGCGTAGAACCTCCTCATTACTTAACTTATCAGTCCACCTAATTTTCAACATTCGTCTATAGCACCACATCTCAAATGCTTCGATTCTCTTCTGTTCCGGTTTTCCCACAGTCCATGTTTCACTACCATACAATGCTGTACTCCAGACGTACATCCTCAGAAATTTCTTCCTCAAATTAAGGCCGGTAATTGATATTAGTAGACTTCTCTTGGCCAGAAATGCCTTTTTTGCCATAGTGAGTCTGCTTTTGATGTCCACCTTGCTCCGTCCGTCATTGGTTATTTTACTGCCTAGGTAGCAGAATTCTTTAACTTCGTTGACTTCGTGACCATCAATCCTGATGTTAAGTTTCCCGCTGTTCTCATTTCTACTACTTCTCATTATCTTCGTCTTTCTCCGATTTACTCTCAAACCATACTGTGTACTCATTAGACTGTTCATTCCGTTCAGCAGATCATTTAATTCTTCTTCACTTTGACTCAGGATAGCAATGTCATCAGCGAATCGTATCATTGATATCCTTTCACCTTGTATTTTAATTCCACTCCTGAACCTTTCTTTTATTTCCATCATTGCTTCCTCGATGTACAGATTGAAGAGTAGGGGCGAAAGGCTACAGCCTTGTCTTACACCCTTCTTAACACGAGCACTTCGTTCTTGATCGTCCACTCTTATTATTCCCTCTTGGTAGTTGTACATATTGTATATGACCCATCTCTCCATATAGCTTACCCCTACTTTTTTCAGAATGTCGAACAGCTTGCACAATTTTATATTGTCGAACGCCTTTTCCAGGTCGACAAATCCTATGAAAGTGTCTTGATTTTCCTTTAGCCTTGCTTCCATTACTAGCCGTAACGTCAGAATTGCCTCTCTCGTCCCTATACTTTTCCTAAAGCCAAACTGATCGTCACCTAGCGCATTCTCAATTTTCTTTTCCATTGTTCTGTATATTATTCTTGTAAGCAGCTTAGATGCATGAGCTGTTAAGCTGATTGTGCGATAACTCTCGTACTTGTCAGCTCTTGCCGTCTTCGGAATTGTGTGGATGATGCTTTTCCGAAAGTCAGATGGTATATCGCCAGACTCATATATTCTACACAACAACGTGAATAGTCGTTTTGTTGCCACTTCCCCCAATGATTTTAGAAATTCTGACGGAATGTTATCTATCCCTTCTGCCTTATTTGACAGTAAGTCCTCCAAAACTCCGATTCTAATACTGGATCCCCTATCTCTTATAAATCGACCCCTGTTTCTTCTTCTATTACATCAGACAAATCTTCGCCCTCAAAGGCTTTCAAAGTATTCTTTCCACCGATCTGCTCTATCCTCTGCATTTAAGAGTGCAATTCCCGTTGCACTCTTATTGTTACCACCGTTGCTTTTAATGTCACCAAAAGTTGTTTTGACTTTCCTGTATGCTGAGTCTGTCCTTCCGACAATCATATCTTTTTCGATGTCTTCACATTTTTCCTGCAGCCATTTCGTCTTAGCTTCCCTGCACTTCCTATTTATTTCATTCCTCAGCGACTTGTATTTCTGTATTCCTGATCTTCCCGGAACATGTTTGTACTTCCTCCTTTCATGAATCAACTGAAGTATTTCTTCTGTTCCCATGGTTTCTTCGCAGCTACCTTGTTTGTACCTATGTTTTCCTTCCCAACTTCTGTGATGGCCCTTTTTAGAGATGTCCACTCCTCTTCAACTGTACTGCCTACTGCGCTATTCCTTATTGCTGTATTTATAGCGTTAGAGAACTTCAAACGTATCTCGTCATTCCTTAGTACTTCCGTATCCCACTTCTTTGCGTATTCATTCTTCCTGACTAATGTCTTGAACTTCAGCCTACTCTTCATCACTACTATATTGTGATCTGAGTCTATAACTGCTCCTGGGTACGCCTTACAATCCAGTATCTGATTTCGGAATCTCTGTCTGACCATGATGTAATCTAATTGAAATCTTTCCGTATCTCCCGGCCTTTTCCAAGTATACCTCCTCCTCTTGTGATTCTTGAACAGGGTATTCGCTATTACTAGCTGAAACTTGTTACAGAACTCAATTAGTCTTTCTCCTCTTTCATTCCTTGTCCCAAGTCCATATTCTCCTGTAACCTTTTCTTCTACTGCTTCCCCTACAACTGCATTCCAGTCGCCCATGACTACTAGATTTTCATCCCCCTTTACATATTGCATTACCCTTTCAATATCCTCATACACTTTCTCTATCTGTTCATCTTCAGCTTGCGACGTCGGCATGTATACCTGAACTATCTATGTCGGTGTTGGTCTGCTGTCGATTCTGATTAGAACAACCCGGTCACTGAACTGTTCACAGTAACACACTCTATGCCCTACCTTGCTATTCATAACTAATCCTACACCTGTTATACCATTTTCTGCTGCTGTTGATATTACCCGATACTCATCTGACCAGAAATCCTTGTCTTCCTTCCACTTCACTTCACTGATCCCTACCAGGTACCAACCCCTTAATGTTCTTAATAGGACCTGTATGGAGGTCGTGGTTTGATGGTGTGGAGTGGGCTTATGATGCAAGTACACCCCTGCCTGTCTTTGACAGGTCAGGAACTGTAACAGGTCAGGTGTATCGGGATGTCATTTTGTACCAATAAGTCCGCCTTTTCAGGGGTACAGTGGGTCCCACCTTTCTCCTCATGGATGATAACGCACGGCCCCACCGAGCCGTGGAGGAGTACCTTGAAACGGAAGATATCAGGCGAATGGAGTGGTTTGCCCGTTCTCCATACCTAAACCCCATCGAGCACGTCTGGGATGCTCTCGGTCGACCTATCGATGCACGTCTTCAAACCCCTATGACACTTCTCGAGGTCCGACAAGCACTGGGGGCTGTACCCTAGCAGCTGCTCGGCCGTGTGATCCAGAGTATGCCCACCCGCTGTGCGGTCTCTGTACGTATGCACGGTGATCATATCCCATATTGATGTCGGGGTACATACTCAGGAAACAGTGGCATATGTGTTCCGGGACGGTTTTCTCAACTCATCACCAATACCGTGGACTTCCAGATCTGTGTCGTGTGTGTTCCCTGTGAGCCTATGCTATTAGACCCAGTTTTGTGTAGTGCCACGTTGTGTGGCACCACATTCTGCAATTATCCATCATTTATGAGCATGAGTTTAGATTGAAACTTGTTATTTCCCTTTTCAGATTTTCTATCTTCCTTACCACGTTCAAGCTTCTGACATTCCACGCCCCGACTCGTAGGACGTCATCCTCTCGTTGGTTATTCAATCTTTTTCTCACAATATGCGTCTTTATTTCAGTCGTTTGCAATTACTTCTGCATTCTCATGCCGTTGATCGTTGCTGCCGCTTTTAGAGGCAGTTTCCCACCAGAAGGACAAGAGTCCCCTGGACCGAAGTCCGCTCCTTTGCACTCTTTGACAAGGACGTTGGCAGAATGAGGGTGACTTCTTTTACCGGGTATTTTCGGCCACCAAGCTGATTATTAGTCAAAGCTGAAGCGGTGTTGCGATTTCTTTTCTGCCTGCGTATCAGCGTGATCGGGTCCGCCAGGCTAAGTACCTTTAACACATTATGATTACTATGAAAATGTAATGGATCAAATGAGCAACTGTTGGCTTTCGTCAGATGTTTCATAGTTCATTTATTTTACTTTTCTTTCAGCAATTAAATGAAACGGGTAATGTTAGTCTTGACCTTAAAGCCGCTCAGAGTGGCCGCACGGTTTGAGGCACCATGCCAGTGATTGAGCAGCCCCTCCAGCCTGAGGTTCGAGTCCTCCCTCGGGCATGGGTGTGTGTGTGTGTGTGTGTGTTGTTCTTACCATAAGTTAGTTTAAATAGTGTGTAAGGGAATGATGACCTCAGCACTTTGGTCCCTTAGGAACTCACACATATTTGAACATTTTGACCTTAAGTAGCTGACAACGACTGAGGATAACGACGAGGACAAGTATCTAACATTTTTAAGCGCAATACTTACTATTGAAATAAAACTCACAGAGAATGTAATGTCATTGCGTAGTACTTCACGAAGTTTCTAATTTGAACTCATTAGTATTATAGTGTCAGAACAGAACACTAACGATAACGTTCTGCATTAAAGCCCTGATGTTCCGTTCTGCGCTATAACCTTAATGTTATGTTCTGCAACTTCATGCCAGCGAGTTCACTCAAAGGGTTTCCTTAGAACGCGTCACTTATTTGTACAAAGAAAACCGTCAGCAGAAGTAGTGGGGTACAAATTGTCATTAACTGTTGAATGGTCCTAACTGGTAAGATTCCATCGGATCTGTTTTCTGGTTTAGAACTAAACCTTACGGATCTGTCATCTCAAGAATTATAAGATACAAGAAGGAATAACCTCATCCGATAAAGTTCTGTTACATTCAAACCACTAAGTTAGGTGATGTTCTGGAGGAATTTCTCTCCTCCTTTAGAATTGAAGTAAGTCAGTTTCCTTGACCACATTTGAAGAAATAATTTTTTTCTTAAAGAGATTGAGATTGATAGCACTTTAATCATTTCAGACACTATTACGTCATATTTGTAGGACACAGAAAGCAATGCTTTGTGATTTTTGTCAGCAACTTTACATAGTAACATATTTGCTTTAGAAGAGGAGGGGGAACATAAGAAGCAATGCTCGGCTTACGATCAATTCTCGAGGAATCAGAATCAAGGCACACACATCGCATTCATCGACATAGAAAAAACATTTGACAGTGTAGAGTGGCGACAGCTGTATTAGATGCTGGATAAAAATACAGCATAAAGACAGATTAGCGCCGAGAATGTAAGAGAAGAGGTGGCTGTAAGAAGATATGGACAACTTCAAAAAGAAGGTACTTTTAAGCAGGATGTACGACGTGTGGGATGCTCAGTCTCTTATAACTTGTTCAAACGATACATTTACGGGGTAATGCATGAAGTTAGGGAGAAATTATGTGCTACTGGAGGAATTAAGATTCATTGTCAGAAAATGTTGAGATTTGCTGATGATAAAGCAGTGTTACGAGAAGATTTGGAACAATTCTAAACAATGCTGACGCACGTGGAAATTATTCACCTATTATATGAAAATTAATAAAGATGAACTAAATATCGAAATGACGAGTGGACGGAACACCGCTGCCTAATGCACGTTTAACAATGAGCGATCTGGTATAGTTGAAACCTTTACCTACCTCGGAGTATAATTAAATCAGACTGAAGATCAAGGAACGATATTCCAAGCCAAATTCACTAATAAAAAGCTCCTTCTAACGGTAGAAGAATCCTGCATAGAAAAACGTCGGGGGAAATGCCTCATGAAGACGTTTCTTGGGTCGTGCTACTGTACGGAAGTAGACACGGACACTCAGAGAAGCAGAATAACACGAAGTAATGACCTTAGTGGTATGGTGCTCTAAATTTAGTGGGTAGACATCACAGGTACTTCACAGAGTGGAGGAAGAGAAGCCATGACTCCTGAAGCTTATCCATCGCTCAAGGGACAAAATGATCGGCCCTCTGCCTGAGACATTGTAATATCATTGAAAATATAACTGAAAGCAGAATAGAAGGGAAGAGCCCAAGGGACGTCAGTCAGATTGTGATGGATACTACCTTCGCCACCTACATCTCTCTCGAAAGCAAGGACATATAGAGAAATGCATGGCGAGCTGCTGCTAATCAAGCTGGTGGTAGAAGATCCAAGAAGATAGATTTCAGTACTGCTTTAATATTAAACTATCAACTTCTGTAGCTATTTCCTACGGCTATCAAATTTCCGTCGAGGCTGGGAACTGAAGATCAAAAAGTGGTTTTTATAACGGTTGTGCAATTCCCTTGGCGTGTACATTTGATACACCGGCACTATAATTAGGCGTCACCATCTGATCAGAAAAAATAATGTCAATGGAATCAAATCTTTCACTCCATTAGCCCACATGATCGCTGACTTATCTCAAGACAGGCGTAGATTCACACAGAAGCTCTAGCTACATACATGCGACGAGTCATGGCTTCACCGTTACAGAGGTCTCTCGCGTAACCTTAGCCGTAGTGTGTCATTACCTCACGGTCAACAAAATATTAGGTTCATCAATATTAATTAAATCGTTAGCCTTCATCGAATCGGATGAAACTTCGCATTATATTTTGTTATGTTAATCGATAGCAACTGTGACAATTTCAGCCTCCTATCTACAGTGCTTTTCGAAATACAGATTGATAGGTGAGGACAGGGCACAGGGCGGCTGGAATGACATATCCGAACCAAGTTGAGGATACAGTATAAGAACATTCTTCATTTTCAAAACATAAAAGGATTGTACACTGCTAAAAGCGTCGACATGCAAATTGCAATGGCAAGCAATTAGCCCATAAAACTTAAAACAAATAGAATGCGTAAAAATTCAGTTTACAATATATGTGGGTATGTACACATTCCTAGGCTAAAAACAAGTTATCAAACATTATAAGACATTTGTAACGCTGACAGGGTGGCATTGGAAGTAGAATAATATTTCAAGAATCATAAGGAAATTGAGCATCAAAGATTTCTACCAATCCCTCCGAAATTTGGAGCTTTCAGCAAAACACAATTGAAAAAAAAAAAGTTACTGCGAAGATGATCTTTTAGGCAGTGGGTTAATCTATCAAACTTCCTGCCGGATGGGCCCAGTACAACCAGGTAAAAATAAAAACTAAAAGGACAGAACGCCTTACTGAGTATATACAATACATCAAATAGGACACCATTCCACCATGGCACCCGTCAGACAGCTTGGCCCGCCTGACAGTCACTAAGGCAGCGCTCGACATGACGCACGGAAAATAAGTGCCACCCTACAACATATAAAAGAAATCAATATTTCACGGCCAAGTATGACAATACATGTCAGGCCACAAACCTTTTGGAATCATGAACTTTATAAACCTTCAAATTAATCAGCTTGTGAAAGCAAGAAAAATTATTTTTGCTTTCTTTAAGAGGGATCCCAACGCTAGCAACTGTGGCAATTAATATGGCAAACATTATTCTATCTCTAAACTGTCGCCCAGCAGAGTTAAAATTAATGAAACCACTATTCCGCCTTTCTTACATATCTACAACCGAAGCAGGCAGCGGATCAGCCCTTAATTACACGAGACAATTCATGAAAGGACAAGGTAAGTAAAAAGGCAGGCTAGCCTAGGAAACACTAGTGTGCTATAAGGAGAAACTGACAGCTTTGAAACCGAACTGTGATTAAGAAGGCATTTCCGAATTAAAAGCCGTTTCGGAATTTAGGAATAATGGCAGAATTATAGTTATAACATGCTTCACGTAACAACACATTAAATAATACTTGCCTCCCATAACGACTGCCAAGCCACTTCGTATCTCATCGGAAGACACAACTAGCCGGTTTAAGCATACGCAGCACTATAGAGGGGGAAGGGGGGGGGCAGAACTGGGGCACTGCTGAACCAGAACAGAAGACAGTGTAATCACAGCACAGCACTGTTTCCAACATGAGTTGAGTCAACACAAACTTATTAGTTTTTTTTTTTATTGTTATGTAACACCTTACATAAAGGTAAGCTGGCAGCAGGACTTTACGCTGCTCTTCAGCCACAAGTTTTACAAAGAAAATGCAATGGAGACACAGAATATACAGAACAAAGTGGGGGGCAAAGAACAATAGACAGAGAAACAAATAACACGTAGCCGTTCACACACCTAAAGAAACTGTTGGCACTGCACACGGACACTAAAGACGGAGACGACACGTGAACGAAGGAGCGTGGGCGGCGAAAAACACAGAGACACAAAACGACGGCACACACACTAAAACGATGGCGATGATCTCCGGCGTGCCAATGACCACTGAAACGTGTGCGAGTCCGGGGATCTGCCAAGAGGGGAAGAAGATGGTGGAGGAGGGAGAGGGGAGAGCAAAGATGCCAAGGGCAGAGGAGATGGGGAGAGGAATGAAGGTATGGGGGTAGGGGAAGCCCGGGGGTTGAGGGTGGAGAGAGGGAGGAGGGAGGTAAGGGGGGAGAGAAGGGAGAAAAGGTGCCCATAGGAACAAACACAGGAAGAGGGAGGGAGTATTTAAGTTGGTAGGAGGGATAGATGGAGGGGAGGAGGGCATCATCAGGGACGGGGGAGCTGGCGAAAGCCACCTTGGGAGAGGGTGTGCAGAGTGGAGAGATGGAGAGCAGGTGGGACGTGGAAATACAGGTGCGGCAGCGGACGGGGGCGGGAGAGTATGGGAGAGACAAGCGGATGAGGAGGATCGAGTTTACAGGAGGTGTAGAGGATCCGTATCCGTTAGAGGAAAAGGAGGAGGTTGGGGAACGGAATAAGGACGTATAGGATCCGCGTGTGGGAGGGGAGACTGATGTGATAGGCGAGGCGAAGAGCATGACGTTCAAGGATTTGAAGGGATTTGTAAAAGGTAGGGGGAGCGGCGATCCAGGCAAAGTGGGCGTAGCAGAGGATAGGGCGGATGAGGGATTTATATGTGTGGAGGTTGGTGGAGGGGTCCAGACACCATGTACAGCCAGAAAGGAGCTTGAGGCAGTGTGCCTTGGCTTGGATTGTCCGGAGGTGGGGGGTCCAGGAGAGGTGACGGTCAAGGGCGACGTCAAGGTACTTAAGGGTGGGTGTGAGGGCGATAGGACGGCCATAGACGGTGACATAGAAGTCGAGGAGGCGGAAGGAGGGGGTGGTTTTGCCTACAATGATCGCTTGAACTTATTACCTCTGGGAACAGTACTTATAGCAGCAAACAGTTCAACCGCGAGAAAGGGTGCAGGCAGCAGCGAGAAGGCTGAAGGCATCGCGCGGTGCCACGGGAAAGGAAAGAGCCGCGTCCAGGTGCAAACAGCCCACGGACAGAACGGCTTCCACTGCGGGCACTACCAACCTCTGCTCCACTACGCCAAGGATGCCTCGTGCCGCGCGGTCCCACTCCACTCACCCGTGTTGCACCTCTGCGTCGAGTTGAGCCAGCAACAACCCCGCCCTGCTCCAGAGCTGACTGCCAGCACCGACCACTATCGCCGTACGACTCGCTACACGGCCGTACTGCGCTCTCGCGGTCGTCCCCATAACTCTCTATCCGACCTCGCTGCAAACCAACTACATGACCGTACTAGCCCTTTACAGCTTAGCGCAGATAATCATTCCACAACAAAGGCAAACCAAATGGAAGAGCCGACACATGACTATCGCCAAATATGAAGAGAAGGCGTTACGCCTCAGACGTAGTTACACAAGCCACAAATACTAGAACTTTCATGAATAATAACTTATTGACAAGTTTACAACTGTTAACTAAAGGCTGATGTAGTTTGACAATATAAATGTAGTCATTCAGTAACATCGCCAAACACATATTTTGAAAACGACATAATTTAACAGTTTTATCTTTTTCTGATCCTATGATTTGTATCAAATGTTGCCACTTTCATTTGCTTTGTTGCTTGAGTGAAAACAGGGACAAGTATGGTAAATATGTGATGTATACGTCCCGGCAGTTGTAAGCAACGTAGAACACAGGGTGGTAGAAACAGTCTGAAAACCTTTTAAGGACGTCGCAGAGTGAGTAAGTTGTGCTGACAATTAACTGTTGAGAAAAAAATTCGATACATTGCACATGTTCTTCGTTTCCTAAAAACCAAACTGGAGAGAGATACAAAAGTGGGACATGGGACGGTTGTAAGGACCGTCCAGACCCGAAAGGTGAGCCCTCTCTTGCGCTATCATTTACCCTATGGGCCACTTGAATTTGTGCCATAAAAGGGCTGAATGGTTAACTTCAACGATAATTAACTCGGAAACGTAAAAACGTATGGTATTATTTTCTTAACAATAATTTCCGAGCAAAACCTACACCGCAACACCCTTACAAGTTTTCAGATTGTTTCTGACTAGCCTGTATATGAGTGTGTCAATCAAGGTATTATTTGAATTTGCGAGTCATATATTAGGGGAATTTAGTCATATGCTAAGGGAATTTGTAAACTGTGAAGCGGCCTGTTTAAGACACGTTGGACTCGTAATTCCTAGTTCACTCCTTCAGGCAACTGATGACAGTTAGTTTTCTTTTATTCGTTTTCCTGGGACTTATTCGCTTTCCTGGGCCTTACTACGTTGTTGAATTCCGTACTGATTAACACTTTCCTTTTCCCCATCATTCATGGTGCGCCATTTGCCTCATCATCACAGTGGCATCGTCACTTTAGCGTAACAATACGTGCATGGACAAACTCTGGAAATTTAATCCCTGCACGGTACATTCCAGTGCAGCAGAGTATGCGCTGAGTGTGCCGGACCACGACTGAAACTCGGCATGTTTGCCTTTCGCGGGCAAGTACTCTGTCAACTGAGCTACCCAAGCACGACTGGCATGAGCGGACAACACGGTTTGTAATCATCATGGACAGCGTTGGACGATATGATTTCTGAGCTCGAGGAAGACCTACAGAACTTGAAATCGACAAGTGAAAAGAAAACGGTGTGTGTGGCAGTACCTGGAACACCATTTCAGCGATGTCAGCGTTAGTTTTCTGAATCGTATGAGTACAGCCGTGAGTACAGCCGTAGTCGTATTGCAAGAGCACTTTTCCGTAATGGTGCACCCTCCCTTAACTCTACCTGACGTCAGCACTCCATATTGTCCGCCCAAGTAATTACAGCAGTCAGTGATTCTGTGGAAAACATTTTTTATCAGTCACGCAATTCTTATGTGTCTAACGTAACATATCTCAGACACTCCACTTGTCTTCTTTTCCAATTTTCCCATAGCCGTGATTCAGTCCAAAACAACACTGTTATACAAACGTACATTCTCAGAAATTTCGTTCTCAAGTCCTTCCCTTATGCTAGCAGACTTCTTTTACAAAAGACTGCAATCTTTGCCTCTGCCACCACGCGCAGTGGCCCGGCGGTTTTAGGTACCATGTCACGGATTGCGCGGCCCCTTCTGTCGGAGGTTCGAGTCCTTCCTCGGGCAAGGTTGTGTGTGTTGTTCTTAGCATATGTTAGTTATACTTTAAATGGTGTGTGCGTCTAGGGACCGATGACCTCAGCAGTTTGGTCCCTTAGGAATTCACACACACAGCTGAACATTTTTTTACCTCAGCTAGTCATGCGTAATGTTACTCTGAATCCGTATTCTGTACCTATGAGACTGTTTATTCCGTTCAATAGCTCCTGCAGTTCTTCCTCACTTTCATTGTACGTATAGCTGCTCTATACATAGAGAAAATTTCTCTTATGTGTACATTGTAGCTCTACGGCTATTACTAAAATTTTTGGATCATTTCATATGTGGAGAAAACATTATGTAACACACTTTTGGGGACTTGGCTCTCATCCCCGGAAGCACTATGGCTCTTATCGCACTATTGGTATGTGCAATTCGCCTGAGAAGCTGAGACGCTGAGCAGCCCCAGACCTACTGCTGTATGCTGACTGCCGCATCAGCTCTAAACGTCGTAGCTGTGGTCAGCTTTGCGCCTTACACACAAGTGTTGTGTAAGACTAAATGTACGTACATTTAGTCGGATTCTATGACGTCACAACGTGGAATTTCAAAGTTCTGTCCAATCCCAAGGGTGATAAGCAGAGCCGGACATATCAGACTTTTACCCCATGAAGAGAGACGTGGCCAGTGATACTGAAGATAACTTTTCGTTATTAGTAGAACTCAGGAGATGCCAAACTGGATTACATCATCTCATATTCAAGTTCGTATTTAGTAGTGTTTGTGTTATTGTATCTTATACATGAGATTACATCATCTCATATGCAAGTCCGTATTTAGTAGTGTTTGTATTATTGTATCTTATACATTAAAGTAATGTTTTCAAAGCACCGGCTCATAGAGAAATTCTCCAAAACGCATAGTTTTTGGTATTGTTTGCTGCTATGAAATAGTGGCTAAGGTCTTTTCGTACTATAGAAAGGCGTGTTGAAGAGTAATGCCTCAGAATTTGTTATGTGAAATCTATAAAGTCTCTTTAAATAAACCGAATGTTACAGCATCTTTATTCTTCACACTAGCATATTTATTTCTCAAGAGAGCCACCCTGACGACGAACACATTTGCCACGCCGAAAGATCAGTTTATTGATACTGATATTGTAGAATGATTGGCTTTTTTTATTGGAATTGAAGCATCACCTATGCTTTCACGGCTAATCGCTATGAAAGTGAAGTAATCGAAAGTGTTTTTTTAAGTTTAGGGAACAGATAAAAATCGCATTGGGCCAAGTCGGGACTGTATGGCGGATGCATCATGACAGTAATCCTTGGGCGTCGGTTTCCTGCAGATGTCGCAACCCTCATCAGTGACCTGGCACTGTCAATCTGAAGGGTATGGTGCTCCGTGTGTGGACGAGATCTTCAAATTCGAAACTCGACTACAAAACTCAGTGTCTCACGCAATGAAATAGTTACGTAACACACCGCCACTTTATTTCCTTTATTGTACCTCAGTTCCCCAGCCAGGGCGGGCTGGCAGCTGCATATGCGCTGCTCTTCAGCCAAAGGACAATAATGATACAACAGAAGACATTTAAAATTACAAAGCAGAAAATACGGCGAACAAAATGATCGGGGAACATAATGGAAGAGAACAAACAAAAAAGGGGCGACTGTAAAATGGAGATAAAAACCTTAAAAAAGGAACTGTGCACAAAAAACCTCACACTGGGACGATTAAAAGAACACAAGGCGAAGTATGGCTGCAGCATAAAAGTATCGATGGACCGCGTAGCACATAACGATCACTGACAGTAACACTGTATACCAGTCCAGCACATAATTAAAATCACAGCTCTTGACGCACAGGAGAACAGCACCAAACACAACACTGACGTAGAACACTGATGTGATGAGCAAAATAGGATCTGCCAGGGGGATGGAGAAGAGGGAGAAGGGAAGAAGGCGGGAGAGGGGCAGAGGGGGGAGATGGATGGGGCCGTGACAAAGAGGGCTGGGCAGGGGAGGACGTGGGAGGGACAAAGTTGAGGTGGGGTGCAGGGACTTGCAGGGGGTGAAACTCCACTCTGGGAGAAGGAGGGAGAGGAAAATGGGGGCCCTGGGGAGGGGAGTCAACAAGGCCAAGTTACAGTTGGAAGAGTAGAGGTCACAGTGAAGTTCAACATCCGGGAGGGGGAGGTGTTAGAAATGGCCCTGATGAAGGAGATGGAGGGCATGGAGATGGAGAGAGGGAGTGATGCATCGATAGAAGCGCGGCAATGGGCGCAGGATAGAGAGGAAGGAGGAAACTAGAGAGTGGGGGGGATCAAGCCAGCTAACAGTGTAAAGGAGGCAGAGATGTTGGAGGAAAAGGAGGTGATTAGGGAAGGGGATGAGGTCGCACAGGACCCCTGCAGGGTCAGGGATTTTCTCTGCCTCGAGATGACTGGGTGTTGTTGTGTCGTCTTCATCATCATCATTCAGCTGTATTATGGACGGAGGAAGGCAATGGAAAACCACCTCCGCTAGGGCCTTGCCTAGTCGGCGGTGCGGGTCTCCCACGTCATTCCCTACGTTCCTCGGAGTATGGGACCTCGTCATCGTTCATTAATCTGTAATTTCGATTTTAAAAATTAATATTTACTTGTATAGAGACAGTAAAGAACATTCTTTATCTTTAACAGTCATAAAATAAAAATGCACTGATGATGCTGCAACTGCAGTGAAACATGTTTGGCATAGGAAACAAAATTCGGTTTTGCTAAAGGCGTTCCCCATCCAAAACCATATATATTGTTAAAGCAAAAACGGTAAAAAGAGCTACAAAGGCAAGATGATTACTTATATCGTCTAGCAATGAGGCAAAGTTTCAATCGCATTCGTTATTCAGGAAAACTGTTCCATGAATATGTCGTTGGTGTTTGTGTAAAAGTAGAGGGGTAACGATTTGCTTACATAAGGTCTCATCCGAAAGAACTGATGGCTAGAACTTTTAAATGTTTAGATTTCTTTATTCAGAGGCACAGCAAAGATGTGTTATGGCAATATGCTCCAAAATCATGAGGATGGCATGTACATTGCCTTCATCTATACTCTACAGTCGACTGTGAGGTGCATGACACGGGGTACGTCCCGCTATACCATTTTTTTCGGTTTCTTACCGTTCCAGTTACGTATGGGGCTTGGGAAGAATGCCTCTGTGCATGCAGTAATTATGGTAATCGTTTCGTATTTGCTTACAACGAAACATAAGGTGGCGATTTTGACATCCAATATGAAATTGCTGTATAGGCGTGAGAAGGGCAGGTTCCTCGACCTCCTGGAAGAACTCAACATCTTCTGCCATCACAAAAATACCAGCAGGTTGTTGTGAAAAATGCACGGTTCTGGGAGCTGTTCGAAGACTTGTTGCTGGTAAACGATGTGGGGTCTGTACCAGGGGAAACGAAGTATACCTTTCTTTTCGTTATTGTTAGTTTAATACCTTTACAATAAAGGTAGGCTAGCAGCGCTCTATGTCTGCCGCTCTTTGGCCACAGTGAACACATATAGAAAACAGAGAAGCTAACGAACATAGCGGACAAAAACAGGAGACATACATAGTAAAATAAATGAAGCCGTTAATTGGCGCACTGTTAATGGGCAACAGGGAAGAACGAGTTTACACTTGTGTACAGAGGAGCATGAACAGAGAGACACTAAAGTACTGACGCGAAGACACACACGAGCACTGGCGACCAGCACTGGAGCACGAAGGTGAACTGTTCATGTACAAAGCCAGGGACCTGCCAAAGGGAAGAGGTGTGGGTAGGGGGGAGAGGGAGGAGGGTGTTGATGCCAGTGGGAGAGGAGAAAGGAGGGCTAGGGGAGAGGGTACGGGGGGCTCGTGGAAGCCTGGGGGTGGGGAGGGAGGGGGGAAGAGAGGAGGAAGCGAAGGGAAAGAGGCTGTCCTGGAGGAAAAACGCAGTGGCTGGAAGGGGAGGATCAAAGTTGGTAGGAGGGGTAGATGGAGAGGATGAGAGCATCATCAGGGAGTGGGGGGTGGGGGTTGGCGGAAGCCACCTTGGGCACTGGTATAGAAGGTAGAGAGATGGAGAGCAGGTGGCATGTGGGAGTACATGTGCGGCAGTGGTGGGAAAGAATGGGAGAGACAAGTGGGTGAGGCGGATCAAGTTTGTGGGAGGTGTAAAGGATGTGTATCTGTTAGAGGAGAAGGAAGAGATGAGGTAACACCTTCCTTTTTCTTTTATTGTGATTTTAATACCAGTATAACAGGTAGGCTGGCAGCAGCACAAGACGCCACTCTTCAGCCAAAGACAGTACAATGATAAAACAGAGAAGACACATCGGTTGGAACAAAACGGCGGGGAAAAAACAGTAGACACATGAACATAAAAAACATGAAGCTGTTCACACTGGATGACAATCCACACTAGAAACTGTTGATATGAAGCACAAACTCTGAAGATGTCGATGGCACTGGTGAACGATGGAGTGTGACGGTGAACACTGAACACTAAACACGACGGCACACACGAGACACTGATGGCGATGATCTCCAGCGCGCGAGTGTCCACTTAGCGTGTGCGAGTCCGGGGACCTGCCAAAAGGGGTGAAGAGGGGTGAGGTGGGGGAGAGGGGAGAACAAGGATGCCAATTACTTTTGAATGCATTCCGGGAACAGCAGTGATCAATGTCTTATAAATAATTACTATTAAAAACAGTCTTGATAACGATTTATTAAACAAGGTGGCCGGTTTCAACCACTACTGCGGTAATCTTCAGACCTACAAGTTGTATACAAAGCTCTAATTAGAGGGCTACGTACATTAAAGTAAATACATAAAGTTATAAAGCTATAAAGATATAAAACGTTGAATTACCATTGAGTAGGAACCTCTTTCTGTTGGAGAATCACTACTGGAGAAACCAGTGCACGTCTTACTACATATAATGAAGGCTCCACCCACTTCTGACTGCATGATGTCATTACTAACCAATGAGTTATAAGTCGAATTACAATTTAAAATTTCTTAGTTAAAAGAACATTGTCAAGAATTAGAAATAAGACACACTAAACTTAGCTTATTAAACAGCTATTGTCAATTAAGAAGTGTTAAAAAATTTAAATATGTAGGAAAATGAACTTCAGTTTGGCAGTACATGGGTTGCCCTCTCAAGGCCTGTCAGTGAACCATTAGGAACCACTGGTTGCTATGGTGAATTTGGACGCCGTTGCAAAGAGGAAGCAGCAGGCTTTTTTCACTGAAGTTGTCGTAAAGTCGATAGTCGAACTAGTGGTTGCCATGGTGAGGACAAATGCGAGTGCAAAGACGTGGCAGCCGGCTTCTTTCCAACGAAGTTGTTGCAAAGTGGAATGGCAAAGACTGTGGCGTCAGACAACGTATTATTGAACAGCAACTTGTCTTTATTGAAACAATTTTTAAAGAGTAAGCTACAATAATCTGTAGCTGACATGTATACTAAATGCTGCACAAATACGATACGAAGTAGTTGTCCGTATATATAAAATATTATCTATGAAGTTGATATGTAGATTACACATGCCTTTTTTTTAAGGCATTGTTGTTCCTCGAGTTATATGCCAGTCATATAAGCAAATAAAAATGAAAGAATTTAAAATTATAAAATTATGAGCCAGTGTCAATAATAAAACGATGTGAATTGGCAATATGTAGTCTAAAAGCATAAAAGCAAAAATTCTAAAACAGATAGTCAATCATAAAATAATGTTTGGTAAAATACAATTACAATGTAAAGATAAAATATTTGCTAAAAGTCTTTATAATTTTAAATTTTTTTTAAAAAACCTTTTAAAACAAAGGACGGAAGAGTAAACATTCTAAAGCAGATAATCGAAAAGATCAAAGAAATGTTTGTCTTTGAACTGAAGTTGTTCGTTTAAAACAGATAATGTATTACTTTTATGAAGTGAAAAAATTTCAATTTCTTCTAAGGTATTTAGCGGTGGTCCTTTTGGCACAGTATGTAATATTTTCAAATTGCTAGAAATGCAACCCTCAGAAGGATTGTATCCATCAAGATGTTGACCAAATATTGATTTGTTATGTGCAGTACCAGTAGTATGTTCTTTGTAACATGTTAAAAAGTTACGGCCAGTTTGACCAATATTCTATTTCTCACAGTCATTACATATTAATTTATAAACGCCTGACTTTTGGTATCTATTTGAGTCTCCAATTGTGTGTTTCAGTTTCATCTGTCGTGGGTTATTATTGTTAAATGCTATTGTCACGCTTGTGTTCTTAAATTATTTATTTGTTTTATCTGAGATACGTCCCATGTACGTCATTTGTGTAAATCTCTCCTTGGAATTTATAGCGGCATCTGTGGTGTCACCGCCAGACACCACACTTGCTAGGTGGTAGCTTAAATCGGCCGCGGTCCATTAGTACATGTCGGACCCGCGTGTCGCCACTGTCAGTACTTGCAGACCTAGCGCCACCACCTGGCAGGTCTAGAAAGACGGACTAGCACTCGCCCCAGTTGTACGGACGACATTGCTAGCGACTAGACGTACGAGGCCTTCCTCTCATTTGCCGAGAGACAGTTAGAATAGCCTTCAGCTAAGTCCATAGCTACGACCTAGCAAGGCGCAGTTAATCATATCTGGAGAGAATCTTACTTGTATTCATCATAAATGAAGTATACCACAAGGATAATAAAGTTAAGTAAACCGACATTACGTTATTTTCTTTATAGCATTTATGAAGTATCCTGTTACAGACTTCACGCCCGTCTGCATTAGATAGCGTGCCTATTCGGCCCATCATAATAACACTGTGTCGGCACTTCTGTCGACACACATAACATTTGGCGACGAGTTAAAAAAGGGTTTTGTTCTTTCTAATTGCTTACATTTACTTGTGTCATGGCTTCGCCACAATCTCCAGATGTACTGTCCGAATTTTATCGCTTGCAGAATCAGCAGACGCAGGCGTTATTGGATGCCCTTGGACAGCTCGTCCAGGGTCAACGTGCGCTGCAAACCGATGCGGCCGCCGCCGCATCATCGCTCCCGCAGCCACAACATGCAGTTGCACCGCCGTTTCGCAACTTTGACGCGGCGCAGGAAACATGGCCGGAGTGGTCCCGACAGTTTGGATTCCATCTCGCCGCCTACAGAATTCAAGGTAACGAGCGGCAGCCTCACTTATTGTCTTGTGTCGGCGTGCAAACGTACCGTGTGATAGTGAAATTGTTTCCCCGACGCGACGTAGCAACTCTGTCCTACGAGGAAATTGTGTCGGCTTTAGATGCCTATTTCAAAGAAACAGTTAATGTAGTTGCAAAAAGGTATACGTTCTTTCGTACAAAACGTACGGCCGGTCAAACTAATAGGGAGTGGGTTGCAACTTTGCAAGGCCTTACTAGGGACTGCGCATTTGAATGTGACTGTGGCCTTCCTTATTCAGATACAATGGTGCGTGATGCAATAGCACAGAACGTTTCTGATGTTCGCATAAGGGAACAGATTTTGAAACTAGTTAATCCCTCCCTTCAACAAGTGATAGACATATTGGATAGGCAAGACACACTTGACTGTGCTCAGGAATCTTTTGAAGCTTCGCCAGCAGTGTGTAACATTAACCGGCCCGCTGGACGCGCTGCGCGGCCCGGTAACCGGCCCTCGCGCACTTCGACGCAGCTGACGCCGCGCTCTAAACCAGGTGTGCCTCGCCAGCCCGCAAATGCAGTGAAATCATGCCCGCGGTGTGCTACTAGACATTCGCGTGAAAATTGCCCGTCACGCCAAGCTATTTGCTTTTACTGTCACAAGAAAGGACATGTTCAAAGTGTTTGCCGGAAAAAGCTCAGATCAGACAATCACAACCGTTCCAGGCCCTTTGCTTCGCGCCGGAATCGAACCACGGACACTCAGGCTCGGGGACCTTCGCCCATGGACATTCACGTAGTTAATGCCACTCCGCCCAGAGTTACTCTTTCTAACAGTGACTGTGTTCGTCCCACAAAAAGTGTGCGTCGACGTCGACGGCAATCCCGTCACGTCGCAAGTGATTCTGTCCCAGTGTCTGTTCCAGTTGCACAAAACAGTCGCTCTTGTCGTCAGCAGGATAATAAACTTTTTGTAGATTTGGACTTTGCCGGACAAGTGATACCGTTCCAGCTCGATACCGGAGCTGCAGTTTCATTGCTCAATCACGCCACGTACAAACAACTGGGCGCCCCGCCGTTGCGTGCCGCAAAAGTTCAGCTCACTAGTTATTCAGGACAGCATATCCCTGTGTTAGGACAGTGCAGCCTTCTTGCAACATACAAGGGACAAACAAAACTTGTGTCGTTTTACGTTCTTCGTTCTTCTGCTGCAGTGAACTTGTTTGGTTTAGATTTATTTCAGTTGTTTAACTTGTCTATTGTGAATCAGGTCCTATCAGTGAACCAGACTGTGCCTTCAGCCAGTGTTTCTAGTCTATGTGAGGAATTTGCAGACATTTTTGCACCGGGCCTTGGTTGCGCTAAGAACTATGAAGCACATTTGGAACTAAAAGTCAACGCGCAACCGAAATATTTCAGAGCGCGCAATGTTCCCCACGCATTGCGTGATGAGGTCGCAAGCACATTACACGATTTAGAATCCCAAGGTGTCATTGAACGTGTGCAGGCTTCTCTCTGGGCCTCACCCTTAGTAATTTTGCAAAAACCTTCCGGCAAATTGAGACTTTGCGTGGACTTCAAGGCAACTGTGAATCCACAACTAGTGCCTGCTACTTTTCCTTTGCCCCGCCCGGAAGATCTTTTTGACAAACTGTGCCCGGGAAAATATTTTTCAAAGTTGGACCTAGCAGATGCGTACTTGCAAATACCGGTGGACGAAGAATCCCAGCGCGTATTGGTGGTTAACACGCATCTTGGATTGTACAGATTCAAAAGACTGCCATTCGGGTGTGCCTCCGCCCCTGCA
Organism: Schistocerca cancellata; assembly: GCF_023864275.1. Taxonomy (NCBI): domain Eukaryota; kingdom Metazoa; phylum Arthropoda; class Insecta; order Orthoptera; family Acrididae; genus Schistocerca; species Schistocerca cancellata. Next base: position 579,970,577 of record NC_064626.1, read on the forward strand.
TTGTTTCAGCAATATTTGCAAACTATTTGTGCGTCTGTCCCTACTGCAGCAAACTATCTGGACGATATAGTGATCTCAGGAAAGACAGAAGCGGAACATTTACAAAATCTCCGAACATTATTTCAGGTCTTGCGACAGAATGGTCTTCGCTTGAGGAAGGACAAATGTGTGTTTTTTGCTCGTGACTTGCCATATCTGGGCCATGTAATAAATGCCCAAGGCATACATCCGAGTCCAGAGCACCTCCGTGCCATACAGGACTTGCCTTCGCCGCAAAATGTGAAGCAGCTACAGAGTGTGTTGGGAAAAATTAACTATTATCATAAATTTCTTCCTCATGCCTCTTCCATTTCAGCTCCGCTTCATCGCTTACGTCGTAAAGGTGTTCCGTTCGTCTGGTCGACGGAATGCGAACGCGCCTTTCGCCAATTGAAATCGGCGTTGCTTTCAAATACTTGCCTTACGCCTCATCCCCAGGTGTTACCGACGATGCCTTCCATTTTGCCCCATGGCGTCGCGCCGCCGCCGCCGCCGGCGCTGCCCGCAGAGGATGCTTCGCTGCAGCCGCCATCCGCCTCCCTGGGTCACGCGCCGCCGATCGCTTCCCGTGACCAGCTGTCCTCCGCCATGGACCTCTTGCCCGCTCCGGACCACATGGCGTCATCGCGCGTCGGATACCCCGACGCAATGGAGGTCGACCCTGTCTCATTACGGGCGCATACGCCGCATGTTGACGTGCACCCTGGAGTAGGTTTCCAGGCGTTTCCTAGCTCCCCTCGGACCGAATGGCCGGGTGCGGGTGGCACAGCCTCGCCTGTTGTTAGGTTCCCCACCTCATCGCATACGTCAACATGGGGCCCTTCCCACGGCGGGCGGAAGCCTTATAACACGACCGTTCGCCGATTTGCGGGGGAGGAATGTGGTGTCACCGCCAGACACCACACTTGCTAGGTGGTAGCTTAAATCGGCCGCGGTCCATTAGTATATGTCGGACCCGCGTGTCGCCACTGTCAGTACTTGCAGACCTAGCGCCACCACCTGGCAGGTCTAGAAAGACGGACTAGCACTCGCCCCAGTTGTACGGACGACATTGCTAGCGACTAGACGTACGAGGCCTTCCTCTCATTTGCCGAGAGACAGTTAGAATAGCCTTCAGCTAAGTCCATAGCTACGACCTAGCAAGGCGCAGTTAATCATATCTGGAGAGAATCTTACTTGTATTCATCATAAATGAAGTATACCACAAGGATAATAAAGTTAAGTAAACCGACATTACGTTATTTTCTTTATAGCATTTATGAAGTATCCTGTTACAGACTTCACGCCCGTCTGCATTAGATAGCGTGCCTATTCGGCCCATCATAATAACACTGTGTCGGCACTTCTGTCGACACACATAACAGCATCATTTTTTCTTGTAATTTTTGATATAACAGATGAACCTGATGGGAATTATAATTGTTAGCAACTGCTATCTGTTTTAATGTATCAATTTCCTTTTGGATTGCATTATGTTGGAGGGGTAATTTCAGTATCCTATGTATCATAGTTATAAAAAATACCATTTTGTATCTGGATGGATGGCATGATGTAGCATTTATTATTATGTCGGTTGATGTGGGTTTTCTATATATAGACATATTATGTTTTCCGTTCTGATTTGTAATTGTGAGGTCCAGGAAATTAATACTATTGCTACTTTCGTGTTCTACTGTAAATACAAGTTTTGGAATTAAATTATTTAAGTTGTTAGCGAAAGCATCAATTTCTTCCTTAGAGCCGTTATACACTCCTGGAAATTGACATAAGAACACAGTGAATTCATTGTCCCAGGAAGGGGAAACTTTATTGACACATTCCTGGGGTCAGATACATCACATGATCACACTGACAGAACCACATGCACATAGACACAGGCAACAGAGCCTGCACAATGTCGGCACTAGTACAGTGTATATCCACCTTTCGCAGCAATGCAGGCTGCTATTCTCCCATGGAGACGATCGTAGAGATGCTGGATGTAGTCCTGTGGAACGGCTTGCCATGCCATTTCCACCTGGCGCCTCAATTGGACCAGCGTTCGTGCTGGACGTACAGACCGCGTGAGACGACGCTTCTGCCAGTCCCAAACATGCTCAATGGGGGACAGATCCGGAGATCTTGCTGGCCAGGGTAGTTGACTTACACCTTCTAGAGCACGTTGGGTGGCATGGGATACATGCGGACGTGCATTGTCCTGTTGGAACAGCAAGTTCCCTTGCCGGTCTAGGAATGGTAGAACGATGGGTTCGATGACGGTTTGGATGTACCGTGCACTATTCAGTGTCCCCTCAACGATCACCAGTAGTGTACGGCCAGTGTAGGAGATCGCTCCCCACACCATGATGCCGGGTGTTGGCCCTGTGTGCCTCGGTCGTATGCAGTCCTGATTATGGCGCTCACCTGCACGGCGCCAAACACGCATACGACCATCATTGGCACCAAGGCAGAAGCGACTCTCATCGCTGAAGACGACACGTCTCCATTCGTCCCTCCATTCACGCCTGTCGCGACACCACTGGAGGCGGGCTGCACGATGTTGGGGTGTGAGCGGAAGACGGCCTAACGGTGTGCGGGACCGTAGCTCAGCTTCATGGAGACGGTTGCGAATGGTCCTCGCCGATACCCCAGGAGCAACAGTGTCCCTAATTTGCTGGGAAGTGGCGGTGCGGTCCCCTACGGCACTGCGTAGGATCCTACGGTCTTGGCGTGCATCCGTGCGTCGCTGCGGTCCGGTCCCAGGTCGACGGGCACGTGCACCTTCCGCCGACCACTGGCGACAACATCGATGTACTGTGGAGACCTCACGCCCCACGTGTTGAGCAATTCGGCGGTACGTCCACCCGGCCTCCCGCATGCCCACTATATGCCCTCGCTCAAAGTCCGTCAACTGCACATACGGTTCACGTCCACGCTGTCGCGGCATGCTACCAGTGTTAAAGACTGCGATGGACCTCCGTATGCCACGGGAAACTGGCTGACACTGACGGCGGCGGTGCACAAATGCTGCGCAGCTAGCGCCATTCGACGGCCAACACCGCGGTTCCTGGTGTGTCCGCTGTGCCGTGCGTGTGATCATTGCTTGTACAGCCCTCTCGCAGTGTCCGGAGCAAGTATGGTGGGTCTGACACACCGGTGTCAATGTGTTCTTTTTTCCATTTCCAGGAGTGTATAATAGCAGTGTGTCGTCAACATATCTTTTGTAGTATATAATTTTATTTGTTATTTCTGGATTATTTTTGAAATATTGGATTTCAATGTAGTTGACGAAGATATCTGCTATAGTGCTAGCCAGGGAATTCCCCATTGCTAGTCCATCTTCCTGTATGTATATTTTATTGTTAAATGAAAAATAATTGAAATCTAGAGTAATTCTTAACAGTTCGATAGAATTCTACTATTTCTTTGGGGCTCATGATTTTGTGATGCGTTAAGTTATCATTAATAATACAGATAGTCTCTTGAATAGGAATACTTATGTAAAGATTTGTGATGTCCAACGATGTGAACCTTGCGTTTTTTGTAATATCTACATCATAAAAAATTAGTTAATTCGAAACTGTTCTTAATACTAGAATTTTCTTCATAAACATAGAAGGATTTTAAGATTTGATTGAGTTTTTTGTTGAGGTTATAAGAGGTACTGTTGGTATTATTAACAAATGGACGAATTGGTAAATTTGGTTTGTGTAAGTTGATTTGCGATCTGAAATTAGGTAAAGTGGGGTTCATAACTCTGTTATTTTATCTTTAGGTGAAAGTAAAGAGTCACTATCATCAATCAGCTTTTTAATTTTTGTTTGTAATCTTGAAGTCAGGTCTTTATCAACCTCACTTATTCCATTAGCGTTAAAAAATTGTAAAGTCTTAGAAACATATTCATCTTCGCTGAAAATAGCTAGAGTATTCCCTTTATCTGCATTGATTGCAATAGCTTTATTAGTTATTAACTTATGGTTGATTTGCTTTACAACTTTTAATTCATTTAATTATCTTTTTCATTAGTAATGACACTCTTAGTTTTATGTTAAATGTCACATATTTCAGACCTACTAAATTGTGCATGTTTTGTAGCAATGTTTACATCAGCAATCACACGTTTAATATTTGCATTGCTCGATTGTGGAGCTAAATTATATTTTAGGCCTTTGTTTAAAAGTGTTGTCTCAGCAGGAGTAAAAGAAATTTTGGTTGGATTGGTGACTCTTGGATAAAAGTTATGTACATTTGGTGAAACATCTTGTGAACACACATTTTAGTGACTAACAAGGGCTGCAATATTTCTAATTATGTTTATTAAGAATAGTTCCTCGCACTGCATTATTTTTGTCATCTGTAAAGTTAAGTAGCTGTGAAAATATTATTGGTGTTAACTGACTGCTAATTTTTAAATGTAAATTCTACATTTGAAGATTTAATGCATCTTTATCTTTATATGCATCATTAATTTCAGATCTAATCCAGAGAATGCTACTCTTCTCTCGTAAAAACTTTTCTATATTTGATCTGGTATTAAAACTAATTTTTACATAATTAGGAATCACATTATTCATTAGGCATTGTTTGTTAAAAGATATTTTGAAATTAACTTTCATAATTTTAGTGCATAACCCTCTAAAACTATTGTAATCTCCCAATACCTGACTTGGCAATAAATTAATTACTTTTGAATGCATTATGGGAACAGTAATGATCAATGTCTTATAAATAATTACTATCAAAAACAGTCTTGATCCCGATTTATTCAACAAGGTGACCAGTTTCGACCACTACTGTGGTCATTTTCAGACCTACAAGTTGTATACAAAGCTCTATTTAGAAGGCTACATACATTAAAGTAAATACATCAAGTTATAAAGCTATAAAACGTTGAATTACCATTGAGTAGGAACCTTTTTCTGTTGGAGAATCACAACTGGAGAAACCAGTGCACGTCTTACTATATATAATGGAGGCTCCACCCACTTCTGACTGCATGATGTCATTACTAACCATAAGTTAATAACTAATAAAGCTACTGCAATCAAGGCAGATAAACGAAATACTCTAGTCATTGTTAGCAAAGATGATTATGTTTCTAAGACTTTACTATTTTTAACGCTAATGGAATAACTGAGGTTAATAAAGAACCGACTTCAAGATAACAAACAAAAATTAAAAAGCTGATTGATGATAGTGACTCTTTACTTTACCTAAAGATAAAATAACACTTAGAGTTATGAACCCCACTTTACCTAAGTTGAGATCACAAATCAAATTACACAAACAAAATTTACCAATTCGTCCAATTGTTAATAATACCAACAGTACCTCTTATAACCTCAACAAAAAGCTCAATCATATCTTAAAATCCTTCTATGTTTCTGAAGAAAATTATAGTATTAAGAACAGTTTCAAATTAACTAATTTAATTTATGATGTGGATATTCCAAAAAACGCATCGTTGGACATCACAAATCCTTACATGAATATTCCTATTCAAGAGATTATCTGTATTATTAATGATAACTTAACGCATCACAAAATCATGAGCCCCAAAGAAATAGTAGAATTCATCGAACTGTTAAGAATGACTCTAGATTTCAATTATTTTTCATTTAATAATAAAATATACATACAGGAAGATGGACTTGCAATGGGGAATTCCCTGGCTAGCACTATAGCAGATATCTTCGTCAACTACGTTGAAATCCAATTTTTCAAAAATTATCCAGAAATAACAAATAAAATTATATACTACAAAAGAAATGTTGACGACACACTGCTACTATATAACGGCTCTAAGGAAGAAATTGATGCTTTCGCTAACAACTTAAATAATTTAATTCCAAAACTTGTATTTACAGTAGAACACGAAAGTAACAATAGTATTAATTTCCTGGACCTCACAATTGCAAATCAAAATGGAAAACATAATATTTCTATTTATAGGAAACCCACATCAACCGACGTAATAATAAATGCTACATCATGCCATCCATCAAGATACAAAATGGCATTTTTTATAACTATGATGCATAGGATACTGAAATTACCCCTCCAACATGATGCAATCCAAAAGGAAATTGATACATTAAAACAGATAGCAGTTGCTGACAATTATAATTCCCATCAGGTTGATCTGATATATCAAAAATTACAAGAAAAAAATGATGCCGCTATAAATTCCAAGAAGAGATTTACACATATGACATACATGGGAAATATCTCAGATAAAACAAATAAATAATTTAAGAACACAAGCGTGACAATAGCATTTAACACTAATAACCCCCGACAGATGAAACTGAAACACACAATTGGAGACTCAAACAGATACCAAAAGTCAAGGCATTTATAAATTAATATGTAATGACTGTGAGAAACTGTATATTGGCCAAACTGGCTATAACTTTTTAACACGTTTCAAAGAACATACTACTGGTACTGTGCACATAACAAATCAATATTTGGTCAACATCTTGATGGATACAATCATTCTGAGGGTTGCATTTCTAGCAATTTGAAAATATTAGATACTGTGCCAAAAGGACCACTGCTAAATACCTTAGAAGAAATTGAAATTTTTTCACTTCATAAAAGTAATACATTATCTGTTTTAAACGAACAACTTCAGTTCAAAGACAAATATTTCGTTGAGCTCTTCGATGATCTGCTTTAGAATGTTTACTCTTCTATCCTTTGTTTTAAAAGGATTTTTAAAAAATTTTTTTAAATTATTAAGACTTTTAGCAAATATTTTATCTTTATATTGTAATTGTATTTTACCAAATATTATTTTATGATTGACTATCTGTTTTAGAATTTTTGCTTTTATGCTTTTAGACAGCATATTGCTAATTCACATCGTTTTATTTTTGACACTGGCACATAATTTTATAATTTTAAATTCATTCATTTTTATTTGCTTATATGACTGGCATATAAGTTGAGGAATAACAATGCCTTAAAAAAAAGGCACGTGTAATCTACATATCAACTTCATAGATAATATTTTATATATACGGACAACTACTTCGTATCGTATTTGTGCAGCATATAGTATATACGTCAGCTACAGATTATTGTAGCTTACCCTTTAAAAATCGTTTCAATAAAGACAAGTTGCTGTTCAATAATACGTTGTCTGACGCCACAGTCTTTGCCATTCCACTTTGCAACAACTTCGTTGGAAAGAAGCCTGGTGCCACATCTTTGCACTGGCATTTGTCCTCACCATGGCAACCACTAGTTCGACTATCGACTTTACAACAACTTCAGTGAAAAAAGCCTGTTGCTTTTTGCCTTGAGAGGGCAACCCATGTACTGCCAAACTGAAGTTCATTTTCCTACATATTTAAATTTTTTAACACTTCTTAATTGACAATAGCTGTTTAATAAGCCAAGTTTAGTGTGTACTTACTTCTAATTCTTGACAATGTTCTTTTAACTAAGAAATTTTAAATTGTAATTCGACTTATAACTCATTGGTTAGTAATGACATCATGCAGTCAGAAGTGGGTGGAGCCTCCATTATTTGTAGTAAGACGTGCACTGGTTTCTCCAGTAGTGATTCTCCAACAGAAAGAGGCCCCTACTCAATGGTAATTAAAAGTTTTATAGCCTTATAGCTTTATAACTTTATGTATTTACTTTAATGTATGTTGCTCTATAATTAGAGCTTTGTATACAACTTGTAGGCCTGAAGATGACCACAGTAGTGGTTGAAACTGGTTACATTGTGAAATAAATCGTTATCAAGACTGTATTTAATAGTAACTATTTATAAGGATGCCAATGGCTGAGGAGATAGGGGGAAAAGGAGTGGGACAGGGGTGGGGAAGGCTGGGGGAGGTGCGGGGAGAAATGGAGGGTCTCCGGGAAGAGGTAGAGAAGTGTGGGAGGGTGCCCAAAGGAGCAAACACAGGAAGAGGGAGGGAGGATCAAAGTTGGTAGGAGGGGTAGATTGAGGGGAGGAGGGCATCAGCAGGGAGAGGGAGCTGGCGGAAGCCACTTTGGGAGAGGGTACGGAGGGTGGAGAGATGGAAACCGGGTGGGATGTGGGAATACGGGCACGGCAGTGGGCAGGGGCGGGGTAGGATGGGCGAGACAAGCAGGTGAGAAGGATCGAGTTTGTGGTAGGTGTACAAGATCTGTATCCTTTCAAGGAAAAGGAGGAGGTTGGGGAATGGAATGAGGTCGTACAGGATCTGCATGCCGGAGGGGAGACGGATGTGATAGGTGAGGTGGAGAGCATGGAGTTCAGGGATTTGAAGGGATTTATAAAAGGTAGGGAGGGCAGAGATCCAGGCCAGATGGGAGTAACAAAGGATAGGGTGGATGAGGGATTTATAGGTGTGGAGTATGGACTCCTGACCCCACATACAGCCGGAAAGGAGCTTGAGGTGACGGAGTCGGGAGCCTGCCTTGACGTGGATTATCCGGAGTTTTGGGGTCCAGGAGAGTCGACGGTCGAGGGTGACGATAAAGTACTTAAGGGTGGGGGTGAGGGTGATAGGACGGCTGTAGATGGTGAGATAGAAATCAAGGAGGCGGGAGAAAGGGGTGGTTTTGTGTACAGTGATCACCTGGGTTTTGGAAGGATTGACGTTGAGAAATCACTGGTTGCACCAAGCAGTGAACCGGTCAAGATGGGATTGGAGAAGGTGTTGGGAGCGCTGCAGGGTGGGGGCAAGGGCAAGGAAGGCAAACTGGAGAAGGTGGACGGGGGGGGGGGTGATGGCGGCAGCACGTCTGCCGTATATAAAAAGTACAGAAGGGGAGAGTGGATGGAGCCTTGGGGCGAGATAACACCTGCCGTCCTGCCAATATGTAGAACCATTTGCATTATTTTATATGAGTATGATGATTATAATTCTGAACCAACAGAACTTCTTCCATGATATATTAGGTCAGATGCATAAACAGTAGTATTAACAGCAATTCAATATATTGGTTGTTTTGCATTTACAAGGAAAATCGGTTGTAAGGGAGAAAGAGGTTAGCACCCACTGTATCTATAGTGGAATAGCAAAATTGTAACAACCGTGCATCTGACTCATGTTTGGCGCCATCTACGAACTGTTTAGCAAATATGATGAACAATATACTTATTATCTTTTAATAAAAGGAGATATAATTCAAAATTAAATATATTTAAGCCATATCAACTGGGAATTTAAGGAGATGGGACCTGGATAAACCGACCAAACCAGAGGTTGTACAGAGTTTCAGGGAGAGTATAAGGAAACAATAAACAGCAGTGGGGGAAAGAAGTACAATAGAAGAAGAATGGGTAGCTCTGAGGGATGAAGTAGTGAAGGCAGCAGAGGATCAAGTAGGTAAAAAGACGAGGGCAACTAGAAATCCTTTGGTAACGGAAGAGATATTGAATTTAATTCATGAAAGGAGAAAATATAAAAATGCAGTAAATGAAGCAGGCAAAAAGGAATACGAACGTCTCAAAAACGAGATCCACAGGAAGTGCAAAATGGCTAAGCAGGGATGGCTAGAGGACAAATGTAAGGATGTAGAGGCTTATCTCACAAGGGGTAAGATAGACACTGCCTATAGGAAAATGAAAGATACCTTCGGAGTAAAAAGAACCACTTGCATGAATATCAAGAGCTCAGACGGAAACCCAGTTCTAACCAAAGAAGGGAAAGCAGAAAGGTGGAAGGAGTATACAGAGGGTCTATACAAGGGCGATGTACTTGAGGACAATATTATGGAAATGTAGGAGAATGTAGATGAAGATGAAATGGGAGATACGAAACTGCGTGAAGAGTTTGACAGAGCACTGAAAGACCTGAGCCGAAACAAGGCCCCAGGAGTAGACAACATTCCATTAGAACTATTGACGGCCTTGGGAGAGCCAGTCCTGACAAAACTCTACCTTCTGGTGAGCAAGATGTAAGAGACAGGCGAAGTACCCTCAGACTTCAAGAAAAATACAATAATTCCAATCCCAAAGAAAGCAGGTGTTCAGAGATGTGAAAATTACCGAACTATCAGTTTAATAAGTCACAGCTGCAAAATACTAACACGAATTCTTTACAGACGAATGGAAAAACTTGTAGAAGCCGACATCGGGGAAGATCAGTTTGGATTCCATAGAAATGTTGGTACACGTGAGGCAATACTGACCTTACGACTTATCTTAGAAGAAAGATTAAGGAAAGGCTAACCCACGTTTCTAGCATTTGTAGACTTACAGAAAGCTTTTGACAATGTTGACTGGAATACTCTCTTCCAAATTCTAAAGGTGGCAGGGGTAAAATACAGGGAGCGAAAGGCTATTTAAAATTTGTACAGGAACCACATGGCAGTTATAAGAGTCGAGGGGCATGAAAGGGAAGCAGTGGTTGGGAAGGGAGTGAGACAGGGTTGTAGCCTCTCCCCAATGTTATTCAGTCTGTATATTGAGCAAGCAGTAAAGGAAACAAAAGAAAAATTCGGAGTAGGTATTAAAACCCGTGGAGAAGACATTGTAATTCTGTCAGAGACAGCAAAGGACTAGGAAGAGCAGTTGAATGGAATGGACAGTGTCTTGAAAGGAGGATACAAGATGAACATCAACAAAAGCAAAACGAGGATAATGGAATGTAGTCGAATGAAGTCGGGTGATGCTGAGGGAATTAGATTAGGAAGTGAGACACTTAAAGTAGTAAAAGAGTTTTGCTATTTGGGGAGCAAAATAACTGATGATGGTCTAAGTAGAGAGGATATAAAATGTAGACTGGCAATGGCAAGGAAAGCGTTTCTGAAGAAGAGAAATTTGTTAAAATCGAGTGTAGATTTAAGTGTCACAAAGTCGTTTCTGAAAGTATTTGTGTGGAGTGTAGCCATGTATGGAAGTGATACATGGACGATAAATAGTTTGGACAGGAAGAGAATAGAAGCTTTCGAAATGTGGTGCTACAGAAGAATGCTGAAGATTAGATGGTTAGATCACATAACTAATGTGGAGGTATTGAATAGAATTGGGGAGAAGATAAGTTTGTGGCACAACTTGACCAGAAGAAGGGACCGGTTGGTAGGGCATGTTCAGAGGCATTAAGGGATCACCAATTTAGAATTGGAGGTTTGCGTGGAGGGTAAAAATCGTAGAGGGAGACCAAGAGATGAATACACTAAGCAGATTCAGAAGGATGTAGGTTGCAGTAGCTACTGGGAGATGAAGAAACTTGCACAGGACAGGGTAGCATGGAGTGCTGCATCAAACCAGTGTCAGGACTGAAGACCACAACAACAACATCAACTAATAGGTGTATACAGCAGGTGTCTTCTTGTGATTTATAATTTAAAAAAATATTAATATATTTAAATACTTTTACCCACCTGACGTAATTTAAAATTTTAACAATAATAACGGACTCAGTAGGAGTGAACATGGAAATTTTATTATTTGATGGCAAATATGAAATAAGTGAGATGACAATGTAAGAACTTTACTGATATTTCATTTTATGTTTTTAAATTTGAAGTGGTTTATTTCCCTTGAGTTTTATATACATATGTAAAGGTTTTATTTTTTTTAGTTACAGCTACCAGTCACAAAATTTGTGAACTATTGTATTAATTATTTATTTAGCTACATGTTTCGAGGCTTAAACCTCATCTTCAGGCTAAGTGGCATTAGAAAAACAACTTTACAATAAGATCATACTGATATTACATAGTCTTTTTGTAAACGCTGTATGACGTTATTGTAAAGTTGTTTTTGTAATGCCATGTAGCCTCAAGATTAGGTTTAATCCTCGAAACATGTCGCTAAATAAATAAGTAATACAATAGTTGACAAAGTTTGTGAACGATAGCGGTAATTAAAAAAAAAAAGAAATACCTTTACATATTTCTTGAGTCAGTCAAGGTCGAAAAATAGTCACAATGGCTTCAAACTCTTTTATATACGTAGTTCACATAGATAGCGCCATGTAACCAACAGTCCGCCTTCCGCAAACGGTAGTATTCAATGAACTGTGGATGAAGCCCCACCAGCAGGCGTTACGTGCATTGATCAAAAACTATAGCGGTATCCAATATACAAACCATATGAGTTAAGCCACTAATTGGAACTTTTTATGACATCTATGTACCTCTTGTATTCTTAGCACTGAGAATGGTTAGCTTCTACCTGAAAATAGATCTGCCAATAAAATTTAAAAACGACGACTGATAGCTGAAATCTATTATTTGCAAGTCAATATAACAGTCGCTGAGTGCAACAGCCTTCTGAATGGAAGGTAACCTGATAGTAGGGTATCTTCATCAGGATGATATTTTAATAAATCGTAAAACTACATTGCTAGAAACCAATGGTCAGAATTTAGAACTGCTATGCTCCAGTTTAAAGTAAAATGAAATTTGTCCAGCCGTGTCTCGTGTGTCTAGCTAGGAATAGCAGTGGATGTTACTGCTACTGACGTAACATCTAATGTTATTCCTGTCTACGCTTACGAGTAAAGGCTGGAACGTATTTTATTTTATTTCATTTTATTTATTTTTTGACTTGAGAAACCCCGGTCAATTGTAGCAAACAGTTATTTGCAACCGATTGGCTGCATGACTTGCGGTTACCATCTTAAATACCACACAGTATTAAAGTGGCAGATTAGTTAAGAGAGTTTCACTATAACCAAATGATAAAGATGGTGAAAGAGAGATACAGAAAGATAAGGATGACTACATCAACGCCGGCCGGAGTGGCCGTGCGGTTCTAGGCGCTGCAGTCTGGAACCGAGCGACCGCTACGGTCGCAGGTTCGAATCCTGCCTTGGGCATGGATGTGTGTGATGTTCTTAGGTTAGTTAGGTTTAATTAGTTCTAAGTTCTAGGCGACTGATGACCTCAGAAGTTAAGTCGCATAGTGCTCAGAGCCATTTGAACTACATCAACAAGACATTGCCTTTAGTTCCTTTTGATGGTGGCGTGTGAATTACAGTAGTGCAAAAGACGAGCAATATCAGTGGCCCACTGGTTGTATGCTTCACTTGTGAATGCCACTTTGCTACGTCGAGGCACGGAGCGGGGACTCGGCAGCGGACGCGTTAAGAGTCGCGCAGTCTGCAGTGTTCGCGCTGCCGTTAGTCAGCGCTGGGTACCTGCGAGGCCTCGCGGCTGGGAAGCGTCGCGCATGCGCACAACTGCCATGCCTCCCTTGACGGCGGGCATTCCCACGGTGACGCCACGCCGTTGTGGCTCCCCGGGGGACACTCCACGTGAAGAAGTGCGCCGACATATAAAGTGGGAAGGCTCTCTCCAGCCGCCACCCACCCAGCACAAGTCTTCTGCCGCTGAAATCACGCCTCCTGGCACGTGCGGACCATCTTCTTTTCGCACCACTGCGTAGGGAAATTTGTACTGTTGTTAGGAATGAGTTACCAGAGGCAATGCCGCCATTACAGTGCGACATTTTCTGAATTAAGCCAGGTATAGCTACCGTCTAGTAAACTCATCATATCAAATTCATTTGCTAAATGATTTACACATCTGTATGGTGCGAAAACTGGAAATTAACCTTAAATAATGAGATGTGCGATTTCATCTACATGGAAACCGTTAAATTTTGATTACATGACAAATCGCATAAATTTATGTGCTGGCAATTCAACCGAAAACCGAGGAATTACATTTATGAGCACCTTAAACTGGAGCTATCTTCCCCTACAGTTTCTATTGGCCAGGAATGCTCTTTTTGCCATTGCCTGTCTGCTTTTGATGTCCTCCTTTCTCCGCACGTCATTGTTTATTTTACTGCCTAAGTAGCAGAATTCCTCCACTTCATCTAATTCGTGACCATCAATCCTGATGTTTAGTTTCTCGCTGTTCTCATTTATACTACTTCTCATAACTTTCGTATTTCTTCGATTTACTCTCAATCCATACTGTGTACTCAATAGACTGTTCATTCTGTTCAGCGGATCATGTAATTCTTCCCCACTTTCACTCAAGAAAGCAAATTTCATTAGCGAATGGTATAACTAATATCATTTCATCCTGAATTTTTCCACTCCTGAACGTTACTTTTATTTCTCTCATTGATTCCTCGATGTACAGATTAACCAGTAGGGGCGAAAGGCAACGTCCTTGTCTTACACCCTTTTTAATGCGAGCATTTCGTTCTTGGTCGTACACTTTTATTATTCCCTCTTGGCGGTTATACATAATCGTATATCAACCGTCTCTCCCTATAGCTAACCCTACTTTTCTCAGAGTTTCGAAAATTTTGCCCCATTTTACATTGTCGAACGCTTTTTCCAGATCTACAAACCCTGAGAACGTGTTTTGGTTTTTATTTAGTTTTGCTTCCTTATTAACTGCAACGTCAGAATTGCCTCTCTCGTGCCTTTACATTTCCTAAAGCCCAACTGATCGTCAGATAGCGCATACTCAGGTTTATTTTCCATTCTTCTGTATATTATTCTTGTAAGCAAGAGCTGTAAAGCTAATTGTGCGATAACTCCCGCACTAGTCAGCTCTTGCCATCTTCGGAACTCTGTGGATTCCGCTTTTCTGAAACTCAGATGGTATGTCGCCAGACCCATACATTCTACACACCAAAGTGAATATTTGTTTTGTCGGCACTTCCTCAGCCCTTAACAGTGGAATTCCCGTTGCACTCTTAATGTTACCACCCTTGCTTCTAATGTTACCGAAGATTGTTTTGACTTTCCTGTACGCTGAGTCTGTCCTTCCGACAATCATTCTTTTTCGATGTCTTCACATTTCTCCTGCAGGCATTTCGTCTTAGCTTCCCTGCACTTCCTATTTAGTTCATTCCTCAGTGACTTGTCTTTCTATATTCCTGAGTCTCCCGGAACATTTTTGAACTTCCTCCTTACATAGATCAATTGAGCTATTTATTCTGTTACCCACGGTTTCTTCGCAGCTGCCTTTTTTGTAGCTATGTTTTCCTTCCCATCCCCTGTTATCGCCCTTTTTTGGGATGTCCATTCCTCTTCAACTATACTGCCTGCCCAGCTATTCCGTATTGCTGTATCTATAGGCTTAGAGAACTTCAACCATATCTCGTCATTCCTTAGTACTTCTGTATCGCACTTCTTTGCATATTGATTCTTCCTGACTAATGTCTTAAACTTCAGCCTACTTTTCATTAGTACTATATTGTGATCTGAGTCTATGTCCGCTTTTGGGAACCCCTTACAATTCAGTATCTGATTTCGAAATCTCAGTCTGGCCATGATATAATCTAACTGAAATCTCGTGTCACTCGGCGTTTTTCAAGTACACATGCTCTAGTGATTCTTGAACAGAGTATTCGCTTTTACTAGTTGAAACTTGTTACAGAACTCAATTTGCCTTTCTCCTCTCTCATTCCTTTTCTCAAGCCCAAATTCTCCTGCAAACTTTTCTTCTACTCCTTCCCCTACAACTGCATTCCAGTTTCCCATGACTATTAGATTTTGATATCCTTTTACATACTGATCACCCTTCCAATATCCTCATACTCTATCTCTTCGTCTTCAGCTTGCGAAGTCGGCATGTTTACCTTAACTATCGTTGTCGATGTTTGTTAGCTGTCTATTCTGATAAGAACAACTCTATCACTAAACTGTTTACAGTAACACTCTCTTTACCCGACCTTCCTATTCATAACGAATCCTCCTCCCTTTGCACTAAATTCTGCTGCTGTTGATATTACCCTACACTCATGTGGCCAGAAATCCTTGTCTTCTTTCCACTTCGCTTAATTTACACCTACTATGTCTAGATTGAGACCTTGCATGTCCTTTTTCTGATTTTCTGGTTTCCCTACCACATGGAAGCTTTTGATATTCCACCCCCGCGAGTCGTAGAACGTTATCCTTCCGTTGATTATTCACTGTTTTTCTCATGGTAACCTCCCCCTTGGCAGTCCCCTCCCGTAGATCCGAATGGGGGACTATTCAGGAATCTTTTGCCAGTGGAGAGATCATCATAACACTTCTTCAATTACAGGCCACATGTTCTATGGATACACATTACTTGTCTTTAATGCAGTGGTTTCCATTGCCTTCTGTATCCTCATGCCGTTGATCATTGCTGATTCTTCCGACTTTCGGGGGCAGTTTCCCAGCCCCAGGACAAGAGAGTGACATGAACGTCTGTCCGCTCCTCCCCCCTCTTTGACAAGACCATTGGCCGAATGGGGGGTGATTTCTTATGCCGAACGTCTTCGGCCACCAATGTTGATTATTAGTCAAAATTGAAGCAGCGCCGGAACTAAAACCCGGGACCGAAGACATTTTGATTATGAATCAAAGTCGCTACACGTAGTCCGTATAACTAATTTATTAAACATCAAGCTCTTTACTAACATGTTACAACGTCCAAGCATAAATGTCTGTTCTCCTTAGAACGATACTAGCTTTTAAATAAGCCAACACACGAACGTCTTTTTCCTTACAACAATAAAACTTTATAGAACACCAAGCATAAATCTCCTTTTTCTTGGAACCATCAAACTTTAAGAAATACAGTTTTACTCGAGATTCATTTTCATCTTTATCCATGTTTCAAGATTTTCCTGTCACTAGAAGGAAGTATATCAAGCATGAATAAATTAGAACTGGTCAGGCGGCGTCGGAGCGTGGTGCAAGCCCGCAGGAGGCATAGCATACTAAGAGCTACACCTCAGGCACTTAATAAAGCTTTCTTAGACTATGGAAGGACATAACGATAAACATTAAGCACTGCCTAAAGGATTCCATGCCAAACTCAATGAAAATAAGAAAGCGGGAGCGAACAAAATTAAAAATTATTAAAGCGTTAAGCACATAAAGTTTGAAAACCAGGTGCCACGCAAGACAGACGCCTTGTGAATCGGTTGAAGAAGCCAAGTCGGCTGCTATCTTACCATATTGTGGGGCAACGGGAAGAAGTTGGTGGGTATGTTTCAGAGACATGAACTGAGTGCAGTATTACCACCAAGCCCCAAGATACGAGATATGTGGCGCCCTGTTGAAGGCGACGTAGCTCGTCATGTGCTCGGTGTGATGGCGTCTCTTGCCAATGCAGCAGCATCTATATCGGTCAGACAATTCGCACAGTTGCAGAGCGTTGTACCGAACGTAAACGAAGTAATAAACAAGGGCCATAGCGAAGCATATTGTTTTAAAACAAGGGCTTCCCTGATGCGTCAACGTACTGGGTATTCCGTTATAAAAGAGGCTGCTGAGTTTAGAATGAACAGCAACAATTTTAACAGAGACCAGGGGTACGCAGTGAGCAAGGCAGGGGTGGCGGAGGGTGTCTGTGGATGTCGGAAGTGAGCAACGGCGAAAGCTTGACGCTTGTAGGGAGTTTCAAACGCGGCGGCGGTCCCTTGCGCCACCTGACATCACTCGGCCCCGTGCGAGGCCCTCGAGAAAGACAGGCTGCGGCACGTACGTCACGAACGTAGGCCGAGCTCGCTTGCTCGTTCGCTCAGCTCAGTAAAAAAATTGCATCTCTACAACTGTTAACTCGTAACTGCCTGTGTATGTACAAACGAGAATTGCACCTTCTTCTGGGATCCTCTATTATTGAGTTTTATTGTTCGGTAGTCCCACAACGACACGAAGTCCATAGGCCTTCTAATAATTTGTTACCGGGGTACAATTAAGTTGAAATCATGCCAAAATGATTATCAGTTGTATCAGACACAAAATCTTGTACGAAATGAAGAATCTTATGCAGAAGAGACTAAATGTTATAAAAAAAAAAGCCGTTATACCGTTTTTGTCGAGAATGGGTATTAAATTTCTTGTACGACTAGTAATCAGCCAGACTTCATAACAGCAGATTCCAATAGAAGATGCAATTTTCATTAGTACGTACGTACCCACCCAAGAGTTAACTGGTCCAGAAAAGCATTTTGTCTGCTGAGTTGAGCGAGCTACTGAGCTCAGGCCTACCTTCGTGACGTAGGCGCCGAGGCCTGTCTTTCTCGTAGACCTCGGTCCCAGGGCTGGCCGGAGCTGCTAAGAGCTGCCTCATCACCATCCGCGCACGCGTCGTTTCGACCCTCTTTAACTGGTGCCAGAGGCCGCATTCGTGGTTATATAAGCGGAAAACCGTGCCAACCCCGGCAATTAAGGGTTTTACGTCTGACGATGACGGCGGAGATGGCCATCGAACGCTCGAGAATTTTATGTGAATCGACGTGGCTAGAAGACCGAGAAGACTTCATTCAGTGTTAATACCATCTTACGAATTGTGAAAGTAGCCTTTTGAAAATATTATCCATAAGCAACCAGGTACCTTAACCATCGCAACATGAACGGTTCTAGGCTAAGCAGATAGTCGAGAAAATTTTAAGCGTTTCAATCACCTTTAGAAAACAGATGCTGAAACAATTCAACCAGAAATGCAGCGGACGTTAAAACCTTCATAACATTAAACAGTATCTGCTACTATCCGTTGTGCACAGTGGCTGTGGAATCTTAAAGCACAGGTAATGCTACTAAATAAAAATAGAGTGCCTGCCGCAAAGCAGAGTGGACCTTGTTGTTAACATCACACAGGTGTAAGATAAAACCCTACTTACAGCAGAGTCCAACCCACTATGCATTAAAATCAAAACATAGCCCTTAACTCTTAACTTAAAACAGGGCGCCCATAGTTCTCTTAAGAGGAACAAACTCTAAAAACAAACTAATTACTCTACGTGAGAGATCTGAGTACGTATTCGCGGGTCGTTTAGCAAAGAACCAACCGATCACCGTCTGGCCGTATGGCTACAAGCTTCAAACCACGCGGGGAGGTGGGCACCAAGCTGCTCCAACACAACAAGCTGACGACGACGACGACGTAAGTACCGGCAATTTCGGGAGTCTGTTCCCGAGTAAGGAACCCAAGAAAGACGCAGGCCTACTCCAGCACCGGCAAGGACACCGCGACAGCAGCCACACTGCTCCGCCGGCCGCGGTGGTCTAGCGGTTCTGGCGCTGCAGTCCGGAACCGCGGGACTGCTACGGTCGCAGGTTCGAATCCTGCCTCGGGCATGGGTGTGTGTGATGTCCTTAGGTTAGTTAGGTTTACGTAGTTCTAAGTTCTAGGGGACTTATGAGCTAAGATGTTGAGTCCCATAGTGCTCAGAGCCATTTGAACCATTTTTTAGCCACACTGCTCCGTCCCGGTAGGCTGGCTTCAGCACGCCATTAGAAAAATTTATGCTCTGGAAATACCAGTTACGCTTCCCAAAGTACATTGGCCTTTCCACGTCTGCTCACACTGACAGCTGAGCTTCACTTCCCGTCCCCATACCGGAACCTGTCTCTCTTGCCCAAATTCCGCTAGCCAAATATCTTCTCGTAAGCAAAGATAGTGTACAACTCACCAGCCCGCGAGGTATCGATCACGCCCCACGGCTCATCTATGCTTGTACATAAAAACCCTTTTACAATCTTTCTTGCCTGCCTTCGTAAGTGGGCTTTGATTCAAAGGGAATAGGAACGAAAATATAAGCCCTATGGCACTATCAAAGTAATTTTACTGTGAAAGTAAAATCAGGACAGTAATGAAAATAAAGACAGATTGTTCAAAAGCGTCTGAGAGTTCATTACATACGACAAACATTTGTGTCTATCAGGGTCGAAATTCTACCTCAATACTCGGTCTTCTGGACGCGAGTAACCGTCATAGGTGAGTTCAAGTCAACCATCGGATGTCTTTACAGGACTACCGATTGGGTCGTAACACTTGCAAAATCATTCAATCTACGCGCAAAAGCGCGAAAATCCCTCAGGCAATGTAAGTTGGAGGCGACTTTAGCCTATGGACTATAGACAGGGACGTCTATGGTTTCGTTAGAGGTGATACGGTCAGAAGGTCTTCCGAAGCAGTTCTGAACACTTTTTTCGAAAACTGCCTTGAGCAACTAGTTCGACAATTCACATACGATATAAATATTTAGCTCTTGTAAAACAAGCAATACCTTATTGACGATGTTAGTACAGATAACAGGATTAGCGATAATGTAATCTAAGCGAAGCCGTTACGGAAATTAAGAAATCCGTCAAGAATGATGAGACAGTTTTACTATATCACAGCACATAGACCACCAAGATGACAGGACAGCACCGCGGGTAGCCAAACACGAAATTGTAGGGGACACGGCAGCGAGAACCAGTATAACAACACTAAGCCGGTATCTGTACAGATATCTTGGTGATCTTGCAACACTCGGAGAATGAAGTTATAATGAAATCTAGACTTTTCGCTGGTTACAGGCTTTGATAAATATCAACTGGCGAATTGAAATATGTATGCCCCGACCGGGACTCGAACACGGGACCTCCTGCTTGCATGGCAGACGGTCTATCCGACTGAGCCACCGAGGACACAAACGGTATGGTGTCAGGGGCAACTCTGGACATCGCCCATAAGAGGTGGAGTCAGCTTGGATCTATTTTCTTCCACCCCACCCAAGTTCGCAAAGAGATCGCTGCATATTCTTTCAACGATCCTGTATTTAAGGCGTCGCATACCAGGGCCCAGTGGTCGAAGCGAACGCGCCAACCTGAAGACAACTGCGTTATGGTGCCGACCTCGAGCTGACAGCCGTGAATCGCGGAGCATGCTGCGACTTTGATGCATGAAGCTCTGGCGCCAGGACTTTCGTGTTTACTAGCTTGTTATCCCGCTAGTGCTGTTGGGCTGCCGCCCTAAAGATGTTGTCCTTTTCCCGAAACTGACTGTTACCCACCGGACATCACTAAACTTATTCACCTCTGGAGAACTTATAATGTTGTGACTTCCTGGTGACTGAATTACTTGCAACTCACGGAGCGTTGTGTACTGTTACTTTAAGTTGTTTACAATAACTTTTTTCCTTGTCTGCACGAGAAACAGTTGTTACACACCGAGCCCTAGGCTAGATACTTGAAGTTTTTATTCTATAAATAGCAGAAAAGTTTGCATCCTACTTAGAAAATCATTGGGCATCATTTACTTCTAATATGATAGGGGTTAATTAATTCTTTGAAGTTCAAACTGATTGTAAATCGTGCTCTGGACAAGTACGTACCAAGCAAGCAAGCAGATTAACGGTGAAAAAACCCACCATGCTTTAATAACAAAATTTATGAAATGCTGAAGGAGCAGAGATTGTTGCATGCTCGGTTCAAAAGAGAACACTAAAATTTCGACACGCAAACGTTACTAGAAATTCGAGCGTCTATGAAAAGATCGATGGGCGAAGCACCATAACTTAGCAAAAGCTCTCGCTGAGTATATGAGAAAATTCTGCTTCAACATTAAACAACTAAGCGCGTAGAACGCTTGTTTTTAGTCACTCGTTGAAAAATTTGAGCAACTGAAGACAGCTAAAGAAAAGCATCACACAGTATGATCACGTTGACGTACAACTTTTTGACCGTTACGTAGACTCCAGTACGGAGGACGTAGAAGTGGGCTTGCGTGGCACTGAGAATCAAAGTGGGAGTTGATAAAGAAATAAATAGCCAAGTCTGGATGGAATCCCAGATCGGGTTTAGAACGAGTACTCTGTGGCATTGGCGCCTTACTTAGCTTCCATTTATTGTGAACCTCTCGTTCAGCACAAAGACCCAAACTACTGGTAAAAAAGGAAGGTCACCCTTGTGAATAAGAAGAATAACAAAACGGATCCTCAAAATTACGACCCAATATACTTAACATAGGTTTGCTGCAGAATGCTTGACCATATTCCGGGTTCGGTTGCAATAAATTCAGAAAAGTTTCTGTCCACAAATCAGCATGTATTCAGGCGGTATCCCTAGTGTGAAATATTAATAAACAACAACAAGTGGTTTCCATATTCTTAGATTTGTGGAAAGCGTTTCATACACTGCCCCGCTGCATGCTGTTAACGATGGTCTGAGCATATGGAACCTCTGATATGTGAGTGGCTCAAAATATAGAAACCCGTAAAGCAAGTGTTCGACGGGGCGAGGGGATCGTGAGGATTCCCACCAAGGAATTCTGTACATACATAAACTGCCTGACGAATAGAGTGAGCAGAGATCTGTAATTCTTTGCTGATGGCACAATAGCGTAAAGGAAGGTATCGTCGTTTTGCCAATATGACAAAAATTTTTGTTTGTGAATTGCAGCTTGTTCTAAATCGTAGACTAATGGAGTGGGATCTAGGCTGGCGTTTGCGCAGGCTTGGCTTATACACTAAAAGATATAGTGACGACGCACAACATAATTATCGGAATGGGACAGAACTCTGTTGATGTATCTGTACAGATGAACCAATTATTTAAGATTTAAAAAAATGATTTATTCAAGGTAAAGAGCTTCAGAGACTAAGCGTGTTAGTAACGCACTCGTGATTGGCCCTTAGGCAAGCACTTGTTCAGGTTGGTAGATGGACGAATAGTTGTATGTCCTCCTGAGGGAAATCGTGCCAGATTTTGCCCAATCTTCAAGATCTGTACAATCACTGAAGGTGGGATTATTGATGGTTGGGAGCTCCAACGTTAGGAGCGTTATGGGGACCCTTAGGGACATAGCTGCCAAGAAGGGAAAGAAAACCAACGTGCACTACGTGTGCATACCGGGTGGAGTCATTCCAGATGTGGAACAGGTCCTCCCGGATGCCATGAAAAGCACAGGGTATAGCCAATTGCAAGTGGTTTCTCACGTCGGTACCAATGCTATGTGTCACTTTGGATCAGAGAGACTCTCTCTGGTTTCGAGCGGCTAACAGAAGTGGTAAAGGCTTCCAGTCTTGCTTGCTAGATGAGAACAGAGCTGACCATTTGCAGCATGGGGCCGATTGTGGACATCTGGTACAGAGCCGAGTGGAGGGTCTGAATCAGAGGCTGAGACGGTTCTGCGACCGTGTAGGCTGCAGATTCCTCGACTCGCGCCAAACAGTGGTTGGGTTTCGGGTTCCACTGCACAAGTCAGGTTTCCACTATATGCGGGTAGCAGGGGCTGTGTGGCGTGGACTGGGCGCTTTTTTTAGGTTAGAGGGTCTCGGGAAATCGTAAGAAGGGCTTCAGTTGCAAAGGGTGCTGGCCGAACACGTGGAGAACGTATACACACAAACCATCGTTTTAACAGTTTTAAATTGTCGTAGCTGTGCTTGGCAAGTACAAGAGCTCCAAGCGCAAGTAGAAAGCAATGATCCTCAAATTGTTATAGGCACTGAAAGCTGGCTCAAGCTGTACTTCAGCTCAGCCGAAATCTTTATGAAGAACCTAACGGTAGTCCGAAAGGATAGGCTATACACGTTTGGCGGAGGCGTGTTTGTTGCTGTTAGAAGTTGTTTATCTTCTCGCGAAATTGAAGTATATAGTTCCTGAGAGTTAGTATGCGCAGAGTGCATTGTTGGCAACCGGAATAAAATAATTAATAAAAATTAATAAAATTAAATATAAGTAATTGATGTAAGTGTAGACCAGATTTTGCTTGAATTCAAAGAGATAGTATCGGCAGCAGTTGGGAGATTTATATCAAATAAATTAACAAACTACGGAGCTGATCCTCCTTGGTACAAAAACAGGTCAGAACACTATTTTAGAAACAAAGAAAGAAACATGCCAAATTTAAACAGACGCAAAATCCCCAAGATTGACGATACTTTACAGAAGTTCGAAATTTTGCGCGGACGTCAATACCATAGAACAAAATAAACATCATTTAAATAATATCTGAAAACTACGCAGTTTTAGATACGATCCAGTGACACATAAAGCGCACCAAACAATGACAACAAAATAGAATAATATATTAACTCTCTCTTCCAGCAGATGCTGCGGTTGGGTGCGAACTCAATACTTTGGAACAAATTAATGAAATTAGATTAACTTTCACCTAAACTAATCACCAGCTTCGCCGACTACTCACTACTAGCACAGACAATATGGCTACGAATTAGGTACGCTATTACTAACAGAAATCACTTGAAATTTTGTAACTCATAGATACATGCAATATGAATTACGTATTCAGCATGACAAACAAATAATGCATAGAATTATGATTTTGAGAATCGGTAACATACGTCAGTATTGATTGAGTGTACATCTAAGAAAGATGAAAGTAATGAGAAACAGAAGAAATGAGGACAGCGAGAAATTTAACATTGGGATTGACGCTCACAAAACAGAAGTTAAGCAGTTCTCTTACCTAAGTATCAAAACAACCAATGACGGACGGAGCAAGGAGGACATCAAAAGCAGACTAGCACTGACAAAAACGGCACTTGGTGTTAAGAGTTGTTACTGTTATTCGTAGTATCTCTGAGCTGCAGCTGCCCTCCCTAGGAAGATGTCTGTATCAGTGCGAGTTACCTGGTAGCCAGCAGCCAAGACGGACTCGGCCGGAACATGGTGAGCCGTGGAACTGGGCACAATGAAGACCATTCAAATTAACACAACAATTATAAAAAAATTCCAAGAATGAGGAGGTTCCTACAATGTAGAAATATACAGGGTGTTACAAAAATGTACGGCCAAACTTTCAGGAAACATTTCTCACACACAAATAAAGTAAAGATGTTATGTGGACATGTGTCCGAAGACGCTTAATTTCCATGTTAGAGCTCATTATAGTTTCGTCAATATGTACTGTACTTTCTCGATTCACCGCCATTTGGCCCAATTGAAGGACGGTAATGTTGACTTCGGTGCTTGTGTTGCCATGCGGCTCATTGCTCTACAGTACTAGCATCAAGCACATCAGTAAGTAGCATCAACAGGTTAGTGTTAATCACGAACGTGATTTTGCAGTCAGTGCAATGTTTACAAATGCGGAGTTGGCAGATGCCCATTTGATGTATGGATTAGCACGGGGCAATAGCTGTGGCGCGGTACATTTGTATCGAGACAGATTTCCAGAACGAAGGTGTCCCGACAGGAAGACATTCGGAGCAATTGATCGGTGTCTTAGGGAGCACGGAACATTCCAGCCCATGACTCGTGACTAGGGAAGACCTAGCACGACGAGGACACCTGCAATGGACGAGGCAATTCTTCGTGCAGTTGACGATAACGCTAATGTCAACGTCAGAGAAGTTGCTGCTGCACAAGGTAACGTTGGCCACGTCACTGTATGGAGAGTGCTACGGGAGAACCAGTTAGCAGCTGATTGGCCTCCACGGGTACACTTCTGCGAATGGTTCATCCAAAAATGTGTCAATCCTCATTTCAGTGCAAATGTTCTCTTTACGGATGAGGCTTCATTCCAACGTGATCAAATTGTAAATTTTCACAATCAACATGTGTGGGCTGACGAGAATCCGCACGCAGTTGTGAAATCACGTCATCAACACAGATTTTCTGTGAACGTTTGGGCAGACATTGTTGGTGATGTCTTGACTGGGCCCCATGTTCGTCCACCTACGCTCAATGGAGCACGTTATCGTGATTTCAAACGGGATACTCTACCTGTGCTGCTAGAACATGTGCCTTTAAAAGTACGAGACAACATGTGGTTCATGCACATTCAGTCGAAGTGTTGGTACGCTTTTCAACAACAGATTCGTTTACCGATGGATTGGTAGAAGCGGACCAATTCCGTGGCCTTCACGCTCTCCTGGCCTCAACCCTCTGCACTTTCATTTATGGGGGCATTTGAAAGCTCTTGTCTACGCAACACCGGTACCAAATGTAGAGAATCTTCGTGCTCGTATTGTGGACGGCTGTGATACAATACGCCATTCTCCAGGGCTGCATCAGCGCATCAGGGATTCCATGCGACGGAGGATGGATGCATGTATCCTCGCTAACGGAGGACATTTTGAACATTTCCTGTAACAAAGTGTTTGAAGTCACGCTGGTACGTTCTGTTGCTGTGTGTTTCGATTCCATGATTAATTTGATTTGAAGAGAAGTAATAAAGTGAGCTCTAACATGGAAAGTAAGCGTTTCCGGACACATGTTCACATAATATATTTTCTTTCTTTGTGTGTGAGGAATGTTTCCTGAAAGTTTGGCCGTAGCGTTTTGTATCACCCTGTATATGTGGACTTAGGAAATCACATTATGCTTGAAATTTTTATAATAATTTTAGAGGTTATTGAGTTTTGAATGTTTTTACTTTATTCTTAACTCGTACTTCATCCGTGCGACTTATGTTAGAAAATAGATTAAGGAAAGGCAAACCAACGTTTCTCAGCATTCGTAGACTTAGAGAAAGCTTTTGACAATGTTGACTGGAATACTCTCTTTCATATTCTGAAGGTGGCAGGGGTAAAATACAGGGAGCGAAAGGCTATTTACAATTTGTACAGAAACCAGATGGCAGTTATAAGAGTCGAGGGACATGAAAGGGAAGCAGTGGTTGAGAAGGGAGTGAGACAGGTTTGTAGCCTATCCCCGATGTTATTCAATCTGTATATTGAGCAAGCAGTAAATGAAACTAAAGAAAAATTCGGAGTAGAAATTAAAATCCATGGAGAAGAAATTAAAACTTTTAGGTTCGCCGATGACATTGTAATTCTGTCAGAGACAGCAAAGGACTTGGAAGAGCAGTTGAAAGGAATAGACAGTGTCTTGAAAGGAGGATATAAGATAAACATCAACAAAAGCAAAACGAGGATAATGGACTTTAGTCGAATTAAATCGGGTGATGCTGCGGATGAGTTTTGTTATTTGGAGAGGAAAATAACTGATGATGGTCGAAGTAGAGAGGATATAAAATGTAGACTGGCAATGCCAAGGAAAGCGTTTCTGAAGAAGAGAAGTTTGTTAACATCGAGTACAGATTTAAGTGTCAGGAAGTCGTTTCTGAAAGTATTTGTATGGAGTGTAGCCATGTATGGAAGTGAAACGTGGACAATAAATAGTTTAGACAAGAAGAGAAAGAAACTTTCGAAATGTGGTGCTACAGGAGAATGCCAAGATTAGATGGGTAGATCACATAACTAATGAGGAGATATTGAATAGAATTGGAGAGAAGAGGAATTTTTGGCGCATCTTGACTAGAAGAAGGGATCGGTTGGTAGTGCGTATTCTGGGGCATCAAGGGATCACCAATTTAGTATTGGTGGGCAGAGTGGAGGGTAAAAATCGTAGAGGGAAACCAAGAGATGAATACACTAAACAGATTCAGTAGGATGTAGGTTGCAGTAAGTAGTGGAGATGAAGAAGCTTGCAGAAGTCAGCTATAAGGTGGAGATCACTTCTCACGGTTGGTCCCTATCCATTCTAAGGCCATCAAATGTGTGACGAGTTTCCCAGAGTAGCATGGAGAGCTGCATCAAACCAGTCTCTGGACTGAAGACTACAACAACAATGGGACCAAATGTAGAAAAGTGATAGTTAATGGGGATGATTAGGATGTAGTAGGATGTCGTATTAGCGATGAGCTGCTTCTCACAGCCGTGTCAATTCTCTAGGCATAACGCAGAAATGCAGTATGAAGTGGTACAAGCACGTGAAGGCGAATGGCCTACTTCAGTTTATTGGGGGAATTTTTCTTAAATGTAGTTTATCTATAAAGGAGATCACATTTAGTACATTAGTGCAATCCATTCAAGAGTACTGCTCCAGTGTTTGGGATCCATTCTAGGTCAGATAAAGAAAGGAATCGAAGGCTTGTTGCTGCATTGGCTACTGGTATCTTCGATGTACACGCGATTGTTTAGGAGAACAAAAAGAATGAAGGAACGATGATAACTTGTTAACGACAGCGCCGTCTTGAGACGAAAAGTAAATGGGAATCCCTGTGGGAAGGACGATTCTTTGAGAAACTTTAGAGACCCTGTGTTTGCGGCTGACTGCAGAACCATACTACTGCCACAAGTATAGGCTGAGCGTAAAGGTCGCGAGAAGACAAGAGAAATCAGGTCTCGCACGGAGGCGAAATAGATTGTTGTATTTCCCTCGCTCCATTTCTGGAACAGGTGGTACAAGGTCATCCCGTCATGTACGCCAAGCTTTCTGTCGGAGTATGTAATCAGATGTAAATGTAGATGTTAATGTAACACAGTGTTCCTCCATCCATTTTAAAATGCTTCGATCCTTCTTGGCACGATCTCTATAAGGTGGAGATCACTTCTCACGGTTGGTCCCTATCCAGAACAACGCACTGTAAGTTTCAATTGGATCCCATCACGCAGAGAATGCAAGCCATCCCATTTCGTTGACCTCTGTCACCCATGGCAAGGTAACCACTTGATTGACGCAGTTTGATCATGCATTATAGTCTCGAAAGACGAACACAACGATGTGGTCGACCTACATTTACATAGCGTCCGTGACCGTGTAGTCAGATTTCTTCATCCTGACTGAACGATTTAAAGTGGTTCCTCGAATAAGGTTCTGAAGTTATAAAATGAAATGCAATTTATTATCCAATTCTAAATAAATAAAGCTCCGCTCATATACTACCCTAGTACCTCTACTAAAACATGCAAAAAGCAGGATCAAGAAAATTCCATAAACATTATACTCTGACATTAGATATTGTTCCCACAATAATACCGGGTGATCAAAAAGTCAGTATAAATTTGAAAACTTAATGAACCGCGGAATAATGTCGATAGACAGGTAAAAATTGACACACATGCTTGGAATGACATGGGGTTTTATTAGAACAAAAAAAAGAACGGTCACAAAATGTCCGACAGATGGCGCTGGACAGTAAAACGTCAGTGACTGCGCATGACAATCGTGTATAAAAGGAGCTAAAATGAGAGAGAGAATCAGATGCGCCAGCAGTCGCAGCATGTTGACGTTACCGGAAAAGGCGCTTTTAGTGTGGCTGTATTATCAGAATGCGGAATGTGTTAGTTCAGCGTTACGACCCTATCGCCATAGGAAGAGGATTCGAACGGGTAAAGGTCCGTTGACAAATGCAGCGGTGGCGAGAATGATTTCGAAGTTCGAAGCCACGGGTTGTTTAGACGATAGACCCCGTAGTGGTTGACCGAGCACAAGGCGTAATGCTGCTGAGACAGTTCAGGAAGAAACGGAGACTGTAGCGGGTTCGTCTATGCATGGGGAAGTCAGCGCTCGTGCAGTCGCAGGTCGCACCGGCATTCCATACATTACTATTTGGTTGGCACTTACGTGTACCCTCCGATGCTATCCATACAAAATCCATCGGCATCATGAACTGTTACCTGGCGATTTAGTGAAGCGGAGGGCATTTGCGGTGTGGGCGTTTCAAAAGGTGGCGGAAGATGACGATTGGTTGAGTAACGTGTTGCGGACCGACGAATCTCATTTCACGCTCCGAGGGTCTGTCAACGCCTATAACTGCAGAATTTGGGCTACCGAAAATCCTAGAACTGTCGTGGAAACTCCATTGCACGACGAGAAAGTCACGGTATGGGTGGGATTTACCACATCTACCGTTATAGGGCCTTTTTTCTTCGAGGAAATGCGTGATACTGGTTTTGTAACTGTTACCGCGACGGGTGAGAGGTACGCCGATATGTCACATAATCGCATCATCCCCAGCCTGGCTGATAAACACCTGCTGGAACGTACAATGTTTATGCAGGATGGCGCTCCACCCCATATTGCTAGACGCGTGAAAGATCTCTTGCGCGCGTCGTTTGGTGATGATCGTGTGCTCAGCCGCCACTTTCGTCGTGCTTGGCCTTCCAGGTCCCCAGACCTCAGTTCGTGCGGTAATTGGCTTTGGGGTTACCTGAAGTCGTAAGTGTATCGTGATCGACCGACATCCCTATGGATGCTGAAAGACAACATCCGACGCCACTGCCTCATCGTGCCTCACCATGCTTTACAGTGCTGTTCACAACATTATTCCTCTACTACAGCTATTGTTGTGGAATGATGGTGGATATATTGAGCATTTCCTGTAAAGAACATCATCTTTGCTATGTCTTACTTGTTATGCTAATTATTGCTATTCTGATCAGATGAAGCGCAATCTATCAGACATTTTTTGAACTTTGGTTTTTTTTTGTTCTAATAAAACCCCCTGTCATTCCAAGCTTGTGTGTCAATTTGTACCTCTCTATCTACATTAGAAAATTGTAGCGAAATGCAGGAAGATCTGCAGCGGATAGGCACTTGGTGCAGGGAGTGGCAACTGACCCTTAACATAGACAAATGTAATGTATTGCGAATACATAGAAAGAAGGATCCTTTACTGTATGATTATATGATAGCGGAACAAACACTGGTAGCAGTTACTTCTGTAAAATATCTGGGAGTATGCGTGCGGAACGATTTGAAGTGGAATGATCATATAAAATTAATTGTTGGTAAGGCGGGTACCAGGTTGAGATTCATTGGGAGAGTCCTTAGAAAATGTAGTCCATCAACAAAGGAGGTGGCTTACAAAACACTCGTTCGACCTATACTTGAGTATTGCTCATCAGTGTGGGATCCGTACCAGATCGGGTTGACGGAGGAGATAGAGAAGATCCAAAGAAGAGCGGCGCGTTTCGTCACAGGGTTATTTGGTAACCGTGATAGCGTTACGGAGATGTTTAACAAACTCAAGTGGCAGACTCTGCAAGAGAGGCGCTCTGCATCGCGGTGTAGCTTGCTCGCCAGGTTTCGAGAGGGTGCGTTTCTCGATGAGGTATCGAATATATTGCTTCCCCCTACTTATACCTCCCGAGGAGATCACGAATGTAAAATTAGAGAGATTAGAGCGCGCACAGAGGCTTTCA
Organism: Schistocerca cancellata; assembly: GCF_023864275.1. Taxonomy (NCBI): domain Eukaryota; kingdom Metazoa; phylum Arthropoda; class Insecta; order Orthoptera; family Acrididae; genus Schistocerca; species Schistocerca cancellata. The sequence continues at coordinate 580,001,166 of NC_064626.1, forward strand.
GACAGTCGTTCTTCCCGCGAACCATACGCGACTGGAACAGGAAAGGGAGATAATGACAGTGGCACGTAAAGTGCCCTCCGCCACACACCGTTGGGTGGCTTGCGGAGTATTAATGTAGATGTAGATGTAGATTCCGTGATTTATTCAGTTTTCAAATTTATACTGACTTTTTGATCACCCGGTTGATATTTGCTCCCATACAAAAATCTGTAAAATTTGTTCCTATTGCTCTCGGGACCAACCTGTTCACTACATCACGGCGTAACTTCACCACGAAGGTTCTTGTCCACTGAAAATGCTCTCCCTGAAGCACGGTCTATACTGCGAAAAACCTCGCCCACAGCAGCGGATGACATCTTTAACAACCATCCGTAGTATGACTCTTAATTATCGGTGGTGTTCACTGTGCCTTGTGGGTTTGTTAACTTATAGGTTCGATATGGAAGTGCCAATGACCATTAACGACAATCCATGTGGCCGCTATTAAGATCACTCGTAGGTTATAAGGAGAACGAAAGTAGATGCAAGCCGCACGGAGTAACTGCGCTTACTGAGGCGTCTTGCTAAGGTTCGCGCGACTCCCTCCGTCGGAGGTTCGAGTCCTCCCTCGGGCATGGATGTGTGTGTTGTCCTTAGCGTAAGTCAGTTTAAGTTAGATCAAGTAGTGTGTAATGCTAGGGACCGATGACCTCAGCGGTTTTGTTCCATGGGTACTTTCCTCCAAAATAGATGGGACTGTCATTTCAAGTTGTTCAAAACGGAAATCAACTTACTGCCGAGGTATAATTAAGACCAAAGACTGTAAGTTGCTTAGTTCAACGGGGCATCAGTACGAAATTCTGGATAACCTTCGATTATAAGCACGTAAGACTATGACTCAGCTGAAGAGGACAGACCGCGAAGGTGATTCGATTTCTAAAAAATTTCGAGAAGAGTTAGGTTACCTAAATAGTCGAAATTAATATTTTAACACTAAAATTCCAGAACACTGACGAGGACAATATACATCCACCGGGTCAAATCTCACGGAAATCAGTAAGAACCAGAATCAAGGCAAGAATTTGACCTTGAAGACCCGGTGTTGACTATGAACGACGATAGTAGTTTTCTTGTAAATGGCGACACCTTTGGAGACAGGGTCATAGCTTTCAGCGGAAAGACAGCAGGGAGGCTCTAGAAAAATATCTCAAATCGATTTTATTGACGCAGACTTCCGAAAATCAAACAATGAAATAAACGTCCATAGGATGATATTTGCGTTAAAACTACACAGAAGGGACATATCTCCGCCTCTTCCGCAAAGTGGTCAGTGCTACACCTGAATGGAATCCAGAATAGTAAGCTGTGATTCCAACGGTTGAGTCCCATAATTTTGTTAATGTGCTACAAAATTAAAAAAGGTCACTTTCGAATGAAAAAGAACATTGCATCGTAGTCCTTTTTCGAACATCTCCAGTGCTTATCATCAGCAGTTATTATTAAAGGAAAACACCATGTCAGATTTGGCGGCCCTTCTACCACCCGGTCAGTTTGCGCAGTTCCGACAAGGGGATTAATGAGCTTTTCCTCGACCTTTTCTGGGCGATAATTTCACTTAGCGCAGATGACATGACCACGAATAAACTGCCGATGTTGTTAAATAATAAGTATACATGCAACCAGAAATGCACCCAGTCACACGAATTTCAATGACCCCTCCAATTCATGCAACTTGCTTACCAGCAGTGAAATTTGACAGCAACACTTGTCACGCTGCTCGACCAATCAGAACGATGCAGATATTTTCTGACAGGTTTGCGCGCACGCCGTGTAATAGTGGTTTGCAGATCTATCCATTTCACAATTTAAAATACGTATTACGCGAGAAACCTGAATCTGAAGAACGAAGCAAATACACAGAATGCCTGGGAGCGTGTGAGACTGGTATTTTACGAATTATCTGAAAAAAAGGAGTATATGAAGCCAACTCTACATTTAGTACTGGCGAAAATTAGTGACAATAGTGACAATCTAAGACAATTTTACAAATGGTAAAACAGAATAAGAGAAGACATGTAATACACAACTTTCACAATGGACAACATGATCACTTTTAGCAGTACATTTACAAAAATCTTCGCTTTTGCTACGTTGCATATCGTATCACTACTCCGTGAAAATCCATGTTCTCATCTTTGCGTGGAAAATGGTTACGGATAAATAAAAAATACTTATTTAGTTCGTAAATTCAGTTAACGGGTTCACTCGTTAGTAAGAAGGATGTTTGGTTAGTTAGTAGGCTAGTCAGATGAATTGTTTGATAGTTAAAAATTGTGTGGCCTCATGACCTCGAAACTAACAAAACTTATCCGAATTTTCGGAAAAATTACTATTTGGTCAATATTTGTAATACTTTAGTTCCTCTCTCTTAAACCCCAACCTATGGGGAGAGGTGGAGAGTTTTAGTTGTAGCGAATCAAAATATATGAAGTAAATAAGTATATTTTATTTATCCGTAACCATTTTCCACGCAAAAATGAGAACATGGATTTTCTTGAATTACACTGCCGACTACCTAGAATCAAAACAAATGTTTAAGACAAAATCTCCGTAGTTTTTTATGTAGAATCTGATTCTGCAATAAAAAATTGGGGTTCCCGTTTGAAATTTTAAAGTTGCCTCCCTCCCCACCCACAGGGGGTTGAGGTGGCGGGCTAATTATAGCGCAACAAATGTCCCACTCAAAAATAATCAACTTTGGATTCTACACATTTTTTCGTTGTTGTTGTTGTGGTCTTCAGTCCTGAGACTGGTTTGATGCAGCTCTCCATGCTACTCTATCCTGTGCAAGCTTCTTCATCTCCCAGTACCTACTGCAACCTACATCCTTCTGAATCTGCTTAGTGTATTCATCTCTTGGTCTCCCCCTACGATTTTTACCCTCCACGCTGCCCTCCAATACTAAATTGGTGATCCCTTGATGCCTCAGAACATGTCCTACCAACCGATCCCTTCTTCTGGTCAAGTTGTGCCACAAACTTCTCTTCTCCCCAATCCTATTCAATACTTCCTCTTTAGTTATGTGATCTACCCATCTAATCTCCAGCATTCTTCTGTAGCACCACATTTCGAAAGCTTCTATTCTCTTCCTGTCCAAACTATTTGCCGTCTATGTTTCACTTCCATACAAGGCTACACTCCATACAAATAATTTCAGAAATGACTTCCTGACACTTAAATCTATACTCGATATTAACAAATGTCTCTTCTTCAGAAACGCATTCCTTGCCATTGCCAGTCTACATTTTATATCCTCTCTACTTAGACCATCATCAGTTATTTTGCTCCCCAAATAGCAGAACTCCTTTACTACTTTAAGTGCCTCATTTCCTAATCTAATACCCTCAACATCACCCGACTTAATTCGACTACATTCCATTATCCTCGTTTTGCTTTTGTTGATGTTCAACTTATATCCTCCCTTGAAAACACCATCCATTCCATTCAACTGCTCTTCCAAGTCCTTTGCTGTCTCTGACAGAATTACAATGTCATCGGCGAACCTCAAAGTTTTCATTTCTTCTCCATGGATTTTAATACCTACTCCGAATTTTTCTTTTGTTTCCTTTACTGCTTGCTCAATATACAGATTGAATAACATCGGGGAGAGGCTACAACCCTGTCTTACTCCCTTCCCAACCACTGCTTCCCTTTGCTGTCCCTCGACTCTTAAAACTGCCATCTGGTTTCTGTACAAATTGTAAATAGCCTTTCGCTCCCTGTATTTTACCCCTGCCACCTTTAGAATTTGAAAGAGAGTATTCCAGTCAACATTGTCAAAAGCTTTCTCTAAGTCTACAAATGCTAGAAACGTAGGTTTGCCTTTCCTTAATCTTTCTTCTAAGATAAGTCGTAAGGTCAGTAATGCCTCACGTGTTCCAGTATTTCTACGGAATCCAAACTGATCTTCCCCGAGGTCGGCTTCTACTAGTTTTTCCATTCGTCTGTAAAGAATTCGTGTTAGTATTTTGCAGCTGTGGCTTATTAAACTGATTGTTCGGTAATTTTCACATCTGTCAACACCTGTCGTGTGAATCTTATTTTTCGAGTTATTCAGGTTTGTCAACTTAAAATTTACACCCTGTATAACTCGTACAGGTAAAGAGACGACTCCCGCAAGGCCGCTGTTGTCGACAGGAGCTTCATGTTGCTCGACGGCAGTCCCTGCGTTTACAAAATTTAAAATAAACGACAGAGACGCGCAGAGATTGGACGAAAATTCGGAAACACCGCAAGAAATGTGTGCTTGGAAATAAATGCAGATACGAGCGAAGGCTCAATTTATGCTGTTGCATTAAGTGAGCCTAGGCCGAGCTTGTGCTCTTGTATTATGTGTGCGAAGGCTGTGTTTCTGCTATTGTATTAAGTGTCAGTCGTGGTCAGAACAGTTTTTTTGTGTAATTATGAGTGCATTATGTCTCAGCTTACCGAATTCGAACGTGTGCAAATTGTTGGTGCTCTTATGAGAATGACAGTGAAAGACCGTGACAATGAAGAGATTGTGAAGAAAAATAAGAGGAGTCTCTACAGAAGAAAACGTCCCAATTGGGAACACTGTCAAAAATAATTTAAAAAAATAAATCAAAGAGAGGTGCATAATCTGAGAATTGTAGGACGAAGTAGAGTTCCTTACTCACTCATTAGCGATGCAAAATACCTGTAACGGGAAACGTCCTGCCGTAGCCGTAAAACCTGGAATATGGAACAGTGGAAGAAAGTCATTTGGGAAGATGAGTCTTGATTCACACGGTTTTCCATTCACAGTGCTTCTAAATTCTGGCCTACTTAGTGTTCCAAGAGTGAAATGTGGCGGGATACTGCGATGACTTGGGCAAACATATCGTGATGTTCCACGTGCCCTACGGCTGCACTGTATGGTCGAATTACGGTCAAGGATTCTGTGACCATATCCGCAGATCAGATAAATCCCTGGTTCAGTGTTGGTTCTTCAGCGGTGATGCTGTGCTCCAAGTCAACAGGGCCCGTGTTCACACAGCTCGCGTCTTTCAAGATTGCTTTTGCGAGCACAAGGATGAATTCTGGCCACCACAGTCACCGGATCGCAAGGTTATTGAGCCTCTGTAGTCTGATTATGAGAGAAGAGTGCATGATCGCTATACGCGTCCATCTCTTTACCTGAACTTCCCACTATTTTTCAGCAAGTGTAGAATTTGTCTGTTCCGAGACGACTGGAAACATTATTTTAATGTCAACCGTTATCCTGCCCCATATTAGACACGCTAATGTGTTAGTATTGTTTCCATGGTTTTGTACAACCCCTGCCTGTACGGAATACATTTCTCTGTGTGATGTCCAACCCTATGGCAGCTGGGAAACAGTTTCAGTTCATTGGCCGACACGGCATAGCTTAAGCCTGACAGCTCTCGGGATGTCCACAACAGATAACATGCTCACGCATTGTTTCACCAGTGTCACACATATATGCGTCCCTCGCACACCAGTGAACTCTTCGTCCAAGAACAAAAATACGGCGAATAAGTCACAGTTTGCTCTATAGTAACCACTGTCTTTCTGCATTTCACATTGATACAGTGCCCGTATTAATTTAAATGCTTTGTGAGTTCCTTACACACAAAACCCAGCTCATCAGTTAAGACGTCACTTCAACAGATGTGTTGTGCTCATCACGGTGCCTATCAACCGAGCGTTGAATTCCGATTCTAGCAACAGGCCGTCTTGTAGCAAAGATTGGTAAAAATACAGTGAAACTTTTATATTCAAACATACATATTCGTAATATTTAAATTTACTGACAGTTATTAAAATTAATAAATAAATGGGCTCCCTAAAGAGTTTGTTTTACTGGGCCCAATACCAACACGTTGACTCTAGATAGGACACAGTCTGAACTGACATGGGTCAGACGTAAGTGATCACTAAACAATCAAGACAACAATCTTGTAAGCAAACACTTCAGTAGACAAGCAGTCCTGCCAGGATATTCTACGCCAAGACAACCATCACTAGTTTCTGCCTTATTATGATGGCCTGCTATGCAACCATTTGCTACAAGGAGGTCGTCATTAGTCAAACGACGCGATTCACAACCAGTTCTCACAGATTCACTTGTGCCACTGCCTCTCTGCTACTTTCAAAACCTGACAGAAAAACGTAGACTATTTCCCTATAAGTTGGTAGACCCTTCGGTACCGACAGATCGCAGTGCAATCGTCCGCCAATAGAGTCATTGGACGCGGTACGTATGGCCTTGGGGGAGGGGTGGAGGTGGAATCAGCAAAACGCTCTTCCCGGCGGTTGTCGGTTTGCGTGATCTGCAGCCACTGCTACTTTGGCAAGTATTTTCTCAATTGGCAGCCCGTTCCAGTCCTCCCACCAATGAAAAGTCCCTGCAGTACCGAGAATCTAACCCGGTTGCTCCGGAAGGTAGTCAGTCGCGCTGACCATTCAGCCACCTAGGTTGACAGTTACACAGAAGCCCTCCAGAATACGATTTTGCTTTCTGATGTCAATCACTTATCCTAACTATATGCTCTAAGTTGTCTCTCAGACAGTGATGTACATATGAAACATTTTACATTAGTTTTTCAGCGAAGATAATGTCGTGGGAGACATATCTGGTTGATAGGTTAAATTGATGCAAGAGGCGGACATGCCCTTCCGCAACATTTTATCATTTGTAACACCAGCTGTGGGGAGTGCCCCTCATCCCCTTTTAATTTGAATGTAAATAGCCGGTGGACTGGTCAGTCGATCGAATGGTAAACAGTGTTCCCTTCTTAAGTTTAAATGAGACCGGAACGCTATGACAGCAGAAGAAACACCAGACGAATCACAAATTTAAACTTCCTGGAAGATTAAAAATGTGTGCCAGACCGTGACTCGAACTCAGGTCCTCTGCCTTGCTTTTCTGCAAGTTTTGCAGACAACGTCTGTGAGTTTGGAAGGTAGAAGATGATGTACTGGTGCAAGCAGAGCTGTGCGGACGTGTCGAGAGTCGTGGGTACCTCAGTCTGTAGAGCACTTGCCAACGAAATGTACGGGTTTCGAGCTCGACTCTCAATGCGGCATAAAATGTTAATTTGCCAGGAAGTTTCACATCACTGCTCATTGCACTGCTGACTGGAAATCCCTTTCTAATCACAGATTGATCCAAAAATCCTCCTAGACGAAATTTTTATTTCTTTATAGGCATTAGACCATTGCGATACTGCTGTCTCTCACAAAATTTATGAAGCTGCGGGTATGTTTCTGGATGAGGCACTTTAAAGTACTGGAAAATCGCGATATCGAACTATGATTGGACAGCGGAATATTGCAGTTTGCCTTTAACGTAGCCTTCACATCTCAAAGATAAGAAAATTCGCCAGGAACGAAGCGTCACTCGGATACCGCATTACACTGTAGGTCCCCTTTCCCTGATAGGGTTACTGTGTTGGATTAGGCACAAGCGAAGGTGCCGAAGTGGCGTCCAATTGAAAGACTTACACAAAGGGCTCCTCCACATGGAATTATTATTTATATTGGCCCTTACAGCAAAAGTGGCACAAAACATGAGAAAGAATTTTATATATAAAATGGAGGCATGGTTCGTTCATTTAACGGCATAATGAGTATACCATTTTCGAATCTTCACATTCTCCAATGTATCTCCCTTCCACAAAAATATCTTTCAAACAGTGAGAGTGGGAGCTATAGGGCAGTAATTCGTTAATTTATTCAAATGCAAACCAAAGTGTAGCCATCATTAATAGCATAAAACGTCAAATGAAAATGATTGAATTTTGTGTTTCGTAGGAAAGAGGGTTAAATTTAGAGATAATCGAGTGGGGCTTATTTAATTACTGCAGTTCATTCATTATTCCCTTAATTGGCTCAGATTATCAGAGCATCGGAGCAATTCCGGTGCATTATAGCCACGTTGAGTGCAGTGGGAATTGCCAGTTTTAATTTATAATCTCACTGCGCCGTGCTGCACGCAGAACTTTTTAATGCATGTAGCCCGAGAATAATTTTTCGGGAAAATCTTTAGCCACCGGAGGCGTTAGTTCAGATTGTCATCTAAGTGGAATGTAAACCAGATTCTTCCTGATAAAATCATTCCTAAAGCAATAAGCCTCGGTGCCGCCGGAGGAATATAAGCGACACATGTCATATTGTATTGTCGTCTGGAAATGGAAGAAGTGCTAAATAAATATTTTCTTGCATATGAAAAGACACGAAGCGTAAAAAGCACAAAATCCAGTAAACTAAGGTAACAGTTGTCTCTGCGATGCAACAAAATAAAAACTCATTGTTAGCACTAATTGTGTAAGGACTGTGATACTAGTAAAACTTACCTCGTTCGAGTCCTTGGGAGAATAATATGCAAACTTGTACGCTAATATTTTATTACGTGGATGGAAAGGTCTGTGATGTGATAATTTCTGTTTGTTATCTCAGAATATAATTATTGTTCGTTAACACAAAAGAAACTGATTTTATTTAAGATTCATATGTGTCTAAAGCACCCTTCCTCCGAGTTAGTGCCATTTTCGGTGTAGCGTATGTACGTTAATTGTTGGCCGCCATCGCAGCAACAATCTCCAATTTCACCTAAAGCTGGGATCGACGCCCACATATTTGCTAAGAATGGGATTATTAATCAAGAAAAGTGAAATGTGTAAGGAATACAAGCATGTATGGTTAGAATATTTCAGGTACACCAGGACGCAACTAGCAGTGCATGTTACACAACGGAACAGCTCACTTTCTTTTACTATTTTCAGCTACTTACAAATGTTTTCTAGGTCATCTGCAGCCTTACATGCAGAAACCACATTTACCGTGAAAGTAAGATAGCTCATGTTCTTCCATTTAATCTGCTGTTGAAGAGAGTGGTCGTCGTCACATTCTTATGAAGCCAGCGACACCTTTAAGCAAATAAATGTTATCGTGAGACGCCCGACTTTAACTTCGCGTACTGTTACGTGAAATGGACGTCATTCTCTGAATAGTATTGTACAATACACCTTATACGAACCTCATATGAAACGTAAAGAACTTTCAAAGCAATGCTCTAAAGAATAATAATAACCGTTCTTCTTTCATATTATTCACCAAGTTTAGGGAAATTAAAGTACAACATTTTTTGTTCCCCTTTATTCATCCGATACCTTTCTTTTATTAAGTTCGGATGTATTACAGCGGCACCTATCGCAGGCCAGAAAATCATAATCTTTACGTAAGCAATTCTTAACATTTTACAAGATCCGTAAATAAGTGATATTTTGTACATGTATAAGTCTTTTTCTATGTGTTAATGACATTGTAGTTTCCCTTCCATGTACGGCTGGCGAGAATTTCGAACAAGAAAGACAAAACGAGTAACCATTCAAGAAAATAAACCAGTAAATTAAACGACATAAACAGCCTCAACAGCCTACACATTGTAAGGAGCTGTGTATATATTTTTGTAATTTAAAGGTCACATATTGGTGAAAATGCAGGGCATGCAGATAAACAGATAATTCTTAAAGAATTTACGTAGCATCAGTTGTTTGACTATTAACTAATGTCAACATTAATTTTCTCATACCAGTGAAAGAATTTTGTGTATATATTTATCTTTAGTTAGTTGTCATTAGTGAAACATTGTGTATTCGTATGCACTGTGTTGTCATTGCGTATCGTTATGGTTAGGCTAATTAGGGAGGATAGTAATGTAACACGGACAGAATCGCGTCTGAAGCACAAATACGTGAGACAGAAGAACTTGGCGAAGGTTTTGAGATGCTAAATCCCTAGCAAGGAGGCGTGTCTCGTGGAAGTTACTCTACGGTGTTAGGTAACAGTAACGTCGATGTTACGGGGCAGGGGGCAGCCACAACTGATCCTTTTCCAGTAATAGGATAGGAACAGGATCCAATTTCTATATTGCTACAGAAGCTAGAAATGCGTGAAAAGGAAAGAGAACGGCTACGAGAAGAGAAACAAAGAATCTTAGAACAGAAACTCGAAAAAAAAAAAACAGAACGTGAACGCGAAGAAAAACAGAAAATATAGGAACAGAACGCAAAGAAAAACGGAGACAACTTCTCGCTGACTTTGAAAGACACCGTGAAGGAAAGCAAATCCTTAGAGAGAAAGAAATGATACGATATCCGGACTAAGTTTTAGGTAAGCGTGACGAAGAGATTGTATTGAGGATAAGTGAATTACTTGGTGCTCGCGACAAAGCTCTCGCGGATAGTATAAAGGAAGATGTGTCACGTGTATGTAGTGACATTAGCGCTTTGCAAAGAAGTTTCGAAGTCCTACCACAAACTGTCGAACCACTTAGTCATGATGTGGCAAGTTTACATATGAACCAGGCTCAGTTAGAAGAATGTGTGAAAAAGCTGGCCACATCGGTAGACGAAATAAACAAAGACTTAAAATACACAATTACAGAGGAGGTTAAGTCATAAGTGGCGAATGCAGCATCAGACTTAGCCTCCAACAAGTATGATACCAACCAAGGAAGTTGAGAGTAATTTGATAGTTTTAAGCGGGACGAATCACACTACAAAAAAATGGTTCAAAGGGCTCTGAGCACCATGGGACTCAACTGCTGTGGTCATCAGTCCCCTAGAGCTTAGAACTACTTAAACCTAACTAACCTAAGGACATCACACACATCCATGCCCGAGGCAGGATTCGAACCTGCGACCGTAGCGGTCGTGCGGTTCCAGACTGTAGCGCCTTTAACCGCTCAGCCACTCCGGCCGGCAATCACACTACAATCGTTCGAATAACTCTTAGCAAGACTTACGTGAGACCCAAATTCTCTACTTATTCCACACACTACTGATGTAATGCCGCAGCTCATTAGCCTTATTACTCGTGGCATCTCGCCGATCTCCGTAAGGATTAGAGTTTAGGGTGCATCTGCACTGAAAAGATGATTGCGCTCATCGCCATGTTCTTCCGGCCATGTCCGGGAGTTAGGTACTTCGCTGCAAATTTTGAACTGTCAGCCATAAGCAGAAGCAGGCCACGGTGACTGGTTAAAATAAAATTAATTTTACTACACTGGTGTCCAAAACTAAAGCAACTAACGGATACCGTCCCTGCTCATACAACAAAAGAAAGGTCCTTCGTTTCTGATGTCACGCGTGGTCGAGCCTGCCCTGGTATTTGGGATACAGTTTCTGTCCTTACAAATTGTCACCACAACCGAGAAACAACTGAACGATTCACATTAGGAGATCGGGCCACGTGATTTTCAGCTGTCCTGCTTCCATTCTTCCTGTGGTCCTGCACCGGAGACCGTCTGGTTGGCGTAATCTCCGCGCCATATTGCAACGTATGTTACTGTGTACATTGCGACTGTGAATGTGGGACCGCCCGGCAAACATTATTCCGTTTGATAGGTGCCCTGACGCCATCGTTGGCGTGGTTTTCCGTTGACTGAAAGGTCGTCTTCCACACAGAACACCAACGAACGAACTTCACAGGATGGAGAAATAGCGGTTTGTTGCTTTAATTTTGGACATCGGTGTATTTTCCCTTGTTAATTCCAGGTATTTAACATTTAGTTCGCTGAAACTTGGCATTTCGCCAGATCTGGTATTTCTATTTTGTTCGTTACGTTCACAACATAAATTCTTAACGCTGTAAATTAGTTTCTTCGCAGTTCGAGTAACATTGCATATCAGCAAAATGACACTGGGTGTATCTTTTAAAATCGTATTTCTTACACAACCGTAATTGAACAACAGTGTGTTGCATTTAATTAAGAGCCTTGAGCTGATTAGTTCTTGTATTATCCTTTAATCTGCTCGTGTGTTGTTAAATTGTTTTGTACTTATGCATGTACTTTAACCAAAAACTTTATAAGTTTATTATTCTCCAAATGCAATAAGGCGTCTACTGCGCAGTCTTTCCAATTGGCTGTTGCATGTAAATCGCACTGTCTTCTGATCCCTGATAGCATTCTGCGAATTTTGTTGTCCTGTTTTTGAATTTCAATCAGTAATTTTAAAAAGTTTTTTTAATTATTTCTTTGTAAAATTTTTCTCGTTGCTATGTGATAAAACGCCTTCTGCATTTGCTATTATCATTATGGAATTTTCCACTCCAATTTTAGAATGGTTATCCGTTGATCTTTGTGTGTCATACAGTTTCCAGCAATATCTTGTGCGGTATTCCTGTCAAATTAGCCGTCCGCTGTGACGGAGCGGTTCTAGGCGCTTCAGTCTGGAAACACGTACCGCTACGGTCGCTGGTTCTAATCCTGCCTCGGGATGTCCTTAGGTTAGTTATGTTTTAGTAGTTCTAAGTTCTAGGGGACTGATGACGTCAGATGTCAAGTCATATAGTGCTCAGAGCCATTTGAACGTGACAAATTAATTTATTCCTGGCAATTTACACTCCATTTCACCCTCTCCCTTATCAAAATAGCTAACACGAACATTTTTGAGACTCGGGTGTAGTTTTCTGAGATGTACCTAGCGAGCTAGACTCACTGAAACTATTTCATGGGTCATCTGTTTAGTGAAGAACATTAGAGCTCTTGTGGCTTATTTCTTCTTCTTCTGGTGTGTGTTATAGTTAAACTTGTATTATGCAGCACTGACCTATTTCTCATGGTAACTTATATAATGTATATGGCAAAATCGAATATTTTCAGGCGGCATACAGAGGCTTATGTAGCACATTGATTGTTTATTATCCTGAATTCAGGATTCTCTTCTCAAGAAGGAAGTAAGTATCAGTTTCCGAATTGTTCATTTGTAACGTGTAGTAAACTTAGATCACAGTAACATCAGATCCTTATGTTCAAGTGTATTTCATTAAAATGTGGTATTCTTCGAAGTAAAGCATTACAAATCTGCGAGAAATAACTGGAAACTTACTATACGTGCAAGCTAAGTTGACACTCGGCGTGGCGGCTACGGGAGTGACCGTAAATGCATTTCCTATTCACAGTCGCTCCCATCTGCCGCTACGCCGAGTGTCAATCTAGTTTGAGAGTATAAATACGGCTAGGCATTTGCTCACTCACATAATGCATTGTTCGAATCTTAAACGCACATGCAACGATATACGATCATTAGTTATTTATAATCTCACAGTAAACTTCACACTTTTAACTATGTTGGAAACTGACCTGCCTTATACTTACAGACGAATACTAAATATTTAATATTTTTCTGAAAACTTTTAAGAGACTACATGAAGTATATTTTTTGCGTTATTTTTCTTAAACAGGGCATGCCAAAGATATCACCCATTTGTAAAAGAGTGTCATGGTTCCTACAGTATCTGAACAAATTAAGACATAAGGGCGTGTGCGATATATAGAAATACCAGATCGTTTTCTCACTGCGACTTAATGGAAATATCGACACGTAAACGATTTATTAAGTACTTGGGGCTTTCAACGTCCAGCCTGTATGTATGATGTACATTGGACGATTTAATTGGCTCGATGAGTATTTTGCGAAACCCGTATTTTGGACGGCGAATGTACTAGAAACACCAAAGTAACATTGGGTGTGCCGCAAGGGAGGTTTATCGGGCCTCTACTTTTCTCAGTTTACACAAAAAGTTTTCGATATGAAATGAACAGCACTACGACATTGTTCACTGACGTAGATGACAACAAGAAAGTATCATCGTTGGGTGTTGTGCGGAAACACTTGGAGCAAAGTTTTCACTTTGTGTAATGAAGGGCAGTTCTTTAGAAACGTAAGCAAATTTCTATGATTAGTTCATAGTACGTAACTGCAAGATTAGTGATGAACAACTTGAGTACATCACGTAGTGGATTTCTTTAGTGAATTTGTAAGATCTCATAAAATCAGTATTAGGGAAGGCGAGTGGAACAATCTATTTGCTGTAAGTGTTCTGGGATATTGCAATAGATCTGTAACGGAAGTTATACAAGGTGTTCCGAAACTATTCGTTCAATTTAATGCAGGAGGTAGAATACATAGTTAACTTACACATGGTCTTTGACGGAAATTTCTGATACTGGTTTTGAATAAAAATCATCTACAGTTGCTGCCAACGACTTGTATAAGAGGTCACCCTACTATACTGTCTGTGTCCCTGTCAAAGAGGGCTGGGGAGCGGACACAGATAAAAGGCACTCTATTGCCTTTGCAATGGGAACTATCCCTAATTCACAGAAGATACAGCAATGATCAACGGAAAGAGTTTGCAGAAGGCAAAGGAAACCACAACACAAAAGCACATAATTGTAATGTCATTCCACAGGACATGCAAGCCAACTGAAAAAGTGTCAAAATGATCTGTCCATTGACAAAAGATTCCTGACTAGTCCCCCATTTAGATTTCCCTGAGTAGACTGCCAAGGGTAGGTGACCATAGTCGCAGTAACACATTTCGCAACGGTACTCATCGCTGAATACAAGTCTCCTCCTTCCAATGAGATTGCAGGACAAAGACGTATATTGCGACGCCCCAGACAGCGGTCTGACACCAATCTGACTGACGCCCGCTATACGGCCTGACAACCGTGAGTGATGGTCCGGGTACAACTTCTTTTCACTGTGGGACCCTTTTTTTTGTCATTTGAGGAACACTTACAGCGATACGTCGACGATATTCTACACCCTCGATTGTTGTCCTTAATGTTAAGTCATCCGTGGCTCACATTTCTGCTAGATAATGCTCGCCCACAGAGTTTCTACTGCACGTGGTTCCCAAACCCTACCTTGACCAGCAAGGTCGCCGGATTCTTCCTCAACTGAGAACGTTTGGAGCATTATGAGCAGGGCCCTCAAGCCAGCTAGGCATTGTCAAGACCGAGAGCGCCAATTGAACAGAATTAGGCACGACATCCCTCTATCCCTCAGAAGGACAACCAAGAACTGTATCTGTCAATTTCAAGCCGAATAACTGCTTGGAGAAAAATCAGAGGTGGACCAACGCGTTACTGACTAGCACAGTTGAATAAATCATCCATTCTTTTATGAAACTGTAATCATTTGTTTGGATGTACATGTACATCATATCAACAGGTGAGTTTAATTCGTCAGCGTATGAAAGGGATGGTAAACAGGAGTTGACAAAATGATAAATTCAAAGCATTGCGTTTTTCGTACCGTTGTTCTCATCAGTTACCAGCTGAAGAATAAAGTATAATGATTGTGTGACATGGAATAATGATGCTGATATAATTTTCCTCGATGCTACGCAAATTTTTCGGTCTATTATACCATTTAAGTGTCATTTCTTCCACTTCACCGTTTGGAACACTTGCTGCCAAATTCAAAATTATTTAAAATGTCTTTTCCTTCCTTCTTCCTCCGAAAAATGCACCATTAGTATTCCTAATTAAAAAAATTGTTGAAATGCCTTTTTCTTTCGCTATTTCGTTTCACTTTTGGATAAACTAATTATTATTTTTGTTGTTGTTGTTGTGGGATGCTCAATAACGTAGTTTATAGCGTTCAGCGGGGTTAAGGAAATTGCGATACGCCTTGAAAAAGCCAAAATTGTGTTAAAATTTTTTGCTGCCAATTACTTGACTAGTTCAGAAAATGATATTCTTCGGGTGTCTCCCTTTACTTGTGCTATAATTGCCACAAGGTTTATCACCCGTCTCATCCCTATAATGAAATGGTACCTTAAAGTAAAAGTTTATGAAATTCCTCGCGAACTATTAGTCACCTACCTTTGGGTCATTCGATCTAACTTTTAAAGTTGTCTTGCATCAATGTTCGTTTCTCCTTTGTTAGGTTACTCAGCCGCAGCCACTGTGAGCATCTGTTTTATGCCAATGGTACACAAAAAATGGGGACAGCAGTTAACACTGAGGGACCATGTACAAAACGTGAATCAAGGTTTCAAGTAATACATGAGACCCCATGTCTGTTCTCGTATTAACCCAAAAATCATTATTACACAACAAAGATATTGATTAAATTTCAAAGAAGGAAATTATATTTGAAGAATAATGTCTCTTAGGTTCTATAATGACTTGATGATAAATAAACCAACTTATGCTTCGCACAAGAACATCATAATCGAAGCAATGATTTCCTTTCTCAATTATTCATCTCAAATCAGTTGCTAGAATGGGAAGATGGTTGTTTATATAGGCTGTAGATGTGACCAAATTGTTATCGACAGAGCAACTTCCACAACTGGACATATGTTGTGTGAAATAGTTGCTAACCACTTGTGCAAGTCCTAATGACATGAGTGCACTGTGGTGAAAACTCAATTGTTTTTGGTGGAAGTGCACTGATTCAAAATTCTGAATAGGTATTTAAAAATTTTCTTACTTAAAGCGAGTTTTTTCATGTGTCAGCTACTTGTTGTTGCTATCTCTGCCGTCAATGCTTTAATCGTATTGACAACGCGTTAACTCTTATACTGGGCTAATATTAACATCCAGCTATCCTCAGCATTCTGACTTTACAGATAACATAACACGAGGTTAGCGGCCGTCGTAAACATGTTTACTGTATGACTCTGGGACTTTGGAATTGGAAATTTGTGGTAAGTTCATATGGGACCAAAGTGCTGAGTTTATCAGTCCCTAGGCTTACACACTACTTACTCTAACTTAAACTAACTTATGCTAACGACCACACACACATCCAAGCCCGAGGGAGGACTCGACCTCCGACGGGTGCAGCCTTGCGAACCGTGACAAGTTGCCTCAAACCGAGAGGGGACTTTGGAAACTCTTTGCTCAGCGCACAAATATAACAGATATGTATGGGACACAATGTAGCGATGCTTTATTAATATATATGGTTGCATCATCATTTGTTTGAGTGATGGAACCAATGCTCGTTTTCACTACTTTCTGCCGCCTTCCTTTCTCAGGTCTTCCATGCTGTAGTTAAGCTGTGACAGTATGTTCAATTTCAAGGGTTTGAGGGAATCAGGTAAAGTGTCCCTGAAATTTATTCTGGCGTTAAGACACTATAATTGCCCATAATTATGCATAGGCCAGACAGGAAAGAATTTCACTATAAGAGACCGGGAACAAATGGATGCCTTCCAACTACATAATTTTGATAAATCCACTTTTGAAAACACATCTGAAAGAACATGAGCACTCAACCACACCAATTCATCTACAATGTCGTGCATGTTATGTGGAAAAGAATTCTTGAAGATATTACACCCACATCAGTGAAATCTGAGACCCTTCTTTTATATGGTTGGTACGTGGGTCTCTTTTCGTACCACACTTACATACCAGAACTTAAATACCATAAAAGAGGAAGCGGGATGGAATCAGGGTTGGTAGTCACAATTTATAATTAAGGCAATTTATTGACATTACGGCTTTTAAGGAAATTGAAAATTACAAATCATGGACGAGCAACTTGATAAAGCTTTGCAAATACAGTTAGAAATTCAACGTACTCAGTACTCAAATAAGCAGTCCATTAAGAGACAGTTATAAAAAACTTAATGTGCCAAGCATTTATAGAAATGAAAACAATTACCAGTGATGGGTGACTTAATGACAGTTGAACACTAGTTCCAAGCTAAGATCCAATTACATAACACGATAGAACCACTTAAATAAAAAACTTCAGCAAAAACACTGATCTTTAAAAATAAATGTTCGCGTGCTCAGACATGTTAATAAAAAATTACTAAAAAGAGGTGCACAAGGAACACAGCAGATGCTATGCGGTTTAAGGCTTAGCCAGTTGCCAGTCCCTAATATTTAAGGAAACAGGTTCATATACGATCAGGCTACATACAATCCGCCTTGGAAGGCGATATGTGAACAACTCCCGGTAGAAGCCAGGTTCTGAAACACTGCCACGTCTAGACCTCGGACGACATTTCACTCACAGCCAAAGGCGCTGACACAATCAAAAGTCAGTGCCCGAACCATAAATACATTCCCATAACGATGAAACATAGAAACACTCGGAAGAACCTTTGACTCGACATATGGATAAGCGTGTAAAGGAACACGTTACACTACTGACAAATTCGCAACTTTGACCTTCAGCATTTTACACATGGACAACTGAATTAATAGAGTGCAGGCTTTGAAAACGCCAACATAAAATCATTTAATTACAAGGGACGCAAAGCACTAGTAAAACTCCTGAGAAAAGACTGAAATAACGGATACCACTTAACTAGACTAACTGAAGTCTTCCACACCATCTTGAAGTTCGACATGAAAGTCTCACCACAATAATAAAGTTTAAATGGCTTTGAGTGCGTCCGTCAACGTAACAGAATTACGACCACTTACTTCATATAACGTACATAATATCAGACAGAGGGAGCCACAGCTTCACCGCTTCACTTTAAATTTTGTTCCCAGCGACGCCACAGAACTTGTATCTCAAAGCTGCCCATGTCGCCAAAACGCCCAACCACTTTCACAACACAACATGTAACGGTCATCACGCTAGTTCGGCAGCCGTTGACACTCGTCTGCCAGCGAATGCCACAAGATCTCGAGGGTTACCCATCGAAGGCTAACAACCAACTTGCTTCACCCGCCAACAGGGAAGATAAGACTCGTGAAAAGCAAAGATAGATTAGCTCAACCACAATCGATGTCAACGACACATGTACAAAATAACTCTGGCGCCAGCACTCCACGGCTCGGTGGGGTGGAACAACAAACGCTGCCAGTCAAAGTAAAAGCTGACTTTTTGTCCGTGTGCTTCTGAACGTACTACTATTTAAAGTTCCACTACTTAGTCATAGAAATAATATGGAAACACCAATACTTGGCGTGGTGACTAATATACAGTAAACGTAAGAAACCCAAATATTTTTCAAAAGAAATGGTGTGACTTCTGAAACTTTCCCGGCGTATTTCTTCTTCCAGTAATTTCCAAGTTTGCAGCTGGATCCCATCAACATTCTGCCAGAGACCTCCGGCCATCCTCAGATGTACGGACGAAGTACTGACCAGACCTGATGCAGTCATGGTACCTGTAGCGAGTTCTGCGCATGCGAATCGTACGGGCGCTTTATGGCGCATGCGTTAGGAGGTGACATGCGAGACGCTGCCAAGTTGTGTGTGCTGCCCTCAGTGGCGAAGTAAGAACAAATTAATCACTGAGTATCGACTAAGCATGTCGATTCCGTTGTGATCCCATAATTTTAATAATAGTATTCCAATTTTTATCCAGCTGAGAGCCGTTATCACGATTCATTAAATTATCAGCAAGACGATTTTCCACTGATTATTTAATTACAGAGTCCCAGAAGATTGAAACCGGTGCTAAAACTTTGGTATTATTGTATTCCATTGAATGTCCATGGAAATGCAATGTTCTGTCAATGCTGATTTTGAAGGTTACTGCAGACGGGTGTGTCTTTCGTATTCTACACAGCGTTCCTGGACCATTTGTGTCCTTTGACGTACATGTGCAGATCCACGCTCACATGGAATTTTATAAACACCCTCCTTCCTCAATTTTAAATCGTCTTTAACGGATCCGACTAAGGCTCTTTGTTGGTGGACGGAAGATGACATTAATATAATTCTTAACAAGTGATCTTCCCATTTTAGAAGACACGTTCCCGGCATATGGAAGGAAAGTAGTTGATTTGTAATCGTCATTAGCCTTCACAATGCGCAGCTTCTTGTTATTGTAACTGTGCATGGCCTTCTGTATTTAACGCGGAGTATAGCCATTCTCTTAGCAAACCTTCTCCAGATGCACTAATTCTTCTTGAAGGCCATCAGAATCCGATATTACATGCGCCAGACGATTTAAAGTACTATGAACACCGGCGGTTTCTGCTGGGTGAATGCAGCTGCACGCCTAAAGATATAGATCTATATGTGTGGGTTTTCTGTACACCGAATGTCCCAAAGACCTATCATTCCCACTGCGTACTAACACGTCTAGAAAAGGTAAAGTCCCATCTATCTCAGTCTCCATAGTAAACTTGATTATACAAAAATTTTAGCGCCCGATTCCAGCTTCTGGAACGCTGTAATTAAAGAATCCGTGGAAATACGTATTTCCAGGGATTGTTTAATTACAGGGTTCCAGAAGCTGACAATTTAATGAATTGTGATAACGTCTTTAACCTGGATAAAAATTGGAATCCTTTTATTGAAACTATGCGCTCACAACAGAATCGACGTACTTAGTCGATACTCAGCGATTAGTTTGTTCTTATTTCACCACCGAGGGCAGCACACACAACGTGGCTGCCTCGCGCGTGACACCTCCTAATGCATGCGCCGTGAACCACCAGTGCTATTCGTTTGCGCAGAATTCGCTATAAATACCATGACTGCATCAAGTCTCTGCAGTACTTCGTCTACTCACCTGAGGATGGCTCGACGTCCATGGGGAGAAATATCGTGGCAGAACATTGATGGGATCCGTCTGCAAACCCGAACATTATTGGAAAAAATAATGTGTCAAACTTAGACAAAGACATGGATAATCCAGCTGTATGTAACTACAACAACATTTTATAAACATGTCGTTAGTCACTTTCAAATATGCCTGTTTAGTCATCATCACATTATTTGTTTCTTTTTTTTATTTTTAACTACTGATTCCTTTCTGTAAATGAGTGAGCAATGTGGTGGAAATAGCAAGGCAATGCACTGGTTTTTACTATTACTCTAGGGTCAGATAAAAATCTGAAGAGGATAAATCATACTACATGCTAGGAGATAGGTATGAAAAATTCATTTAACCGTATGTTAATGCAGCGCTGTTCTGATAAAAAGGGAAAGATTCTAATGACGCTCTTCGGGAACTGATAGTGGTGAAACGATAAAAATTTTTTAACCTGATGAGAAAGTTCTAAACTACTCTTCGCAGAGAGAAAAAGAAGCACGTAAAACCTAATGAGCGACTAGGAGTGCAGCACGCTGACGCCGGCCACCTCGCGTCCTTTTTATTTTTTTCAGCCTCTTAACTCGCTCACGTGACGCATGGTCATAATTAAATCACAACTTTAATTACACTTGAGATTTAACGAAGCTCGAAGCGGAAAATTGCTCCGGGCCTCGCAGATGCGAGCAGAGGGTGGCGCGGCCACTCGGAACGCGGGTAGCGGGCATTTAGGGGCAACGCAGCCCGCAGGCTGCTCCCAGTTGCCTCCCGCCGCCAGCTACAATCTTCTAACTCTACAAGCTGCCGCGGAAGCAGACGCTAGCCTAGCGTCGCAGGCGGTTCGTATCAGAGGGGGCTTATCGTCCAGGAAACCTGCCACTGCCTGCTGGTGTCCGCAAGCGCTGCAAAATGGCGTATCACTCCGTCGCGGTGCCGGAAAATACGAGACACTGCTTTCCCCTAATGAGGCGGAACTCATGCTACTGATAAAACGCGTTGTACAGCGCTACACTGGTAGCCAGAACATGACTGAATTTGCGCACATACTTGGAAGTGAAGAGGTCTACGCAAAAATATTGCGAGATGGCTGTCGGGTGCGACAAAACTATGCTGGGGCAACGCGGAAATACCTTCCGGCGCCTCCAGGGCGAGTTTTGCAGGGGATTGAGCGACTAGGATTCGTGCTACATAGATTTCTGTTGGGTGAGGAAAGTAACGGAGACTATCTTGTTTGATAAAGACCCCGAAGGAGGATAGAGAAGAGACAGGGGATGCAGTAATGGAACCAGAATTTAAAAGAGCTCTCGAAGACAAAAAAAAGTCAGAAGGGACGGTTAACGTTCCATTGGAATTTCCAAAATCGTTCGGAGAAACATCATCCACACAAGTCCGAAGAGGGCAAAAGCCAACAAGTGAGGAAACCGTCTTTTAATGAGTTTAGGAATATATTATAACCACCCCCTCCCCACACATATCGCTGCCACAGTGATCGCGAGGAAACGATTAAATCAATTACAGCAACCAGATAGGCATATAAACAATCATTCTTCATCACTTTCCTTATGCGAATGAAACGGGAAAAAGCTCTAATAATAGGTGCAATGAAGCGTAACCCCTGCCCTGCACTTGGCGGTAGTTTTCAGAGTAAAGCAGTTGACCAAGATACTTCACTCTTTTCCCTTCGTCCATCTTCTTTCCAAGCCTGGAACTAGAACGACTGCCAGCATATTTACTCTATGTCTCTGCTTTCACAGTTCTCCGACGACTGATCTGTCGATGATCAGTCGTGAAGCTTTGTTTCGCTTCTGCCCCCGACCCGGTAGTACCTGGTACGGCGTAAAGTCGAAGGGCTTCACATGGCCTGTTTGGATAAGTGGTGCGTTGGGCTTTCCACAGCTTTCAGAGTCTGGGTGTAGGTGTAAGAAGCCCTCCCCCATAACTAAATAACAGCTTAATAAGCTTTTCATTGGCTTTCTGTAATGTAGTGTAACCCACCAAAAACTCTGGTGCTCTCTCTCTCTCTCTCTCTCTCTCTCTCTCCCTCTCTCTCTCTCTCTCTCTTCATCATTCTCTCTCTTCTCGGCCCTCAGCCCTTGTTTCCAAGACACTACCCTCTGTTAACGTATAAGGACTGCCTTCATTAACTCTGTTTCCCTTCCTAAATTCTGTCACATAACTTCTTGCATAATCGTCTAACCCCTGCTTCATTAAGTTTGTCTAACTTACTTGTTTCAGAGGGCTTCTCTGATCCTCACTCTTTGACCTCTACAATCTAGTCCCTCGTCCTACCTGAGCTATAGACACGGCCACATGACATAAGCCGTCAGTCCAAGTAGTTTAGAGACCTCATTAGAAAGGGGAGAAAAGCGAAGATGGTAATTTTAATGCTTAAGGTATTCTACATATTTTCCCCCACTCGACTGCAGCGCACAGATGTTCATACCAACATGTGAAAATATGAAAGTGTCGGAAAAGAAATTCTTTGGGATGCTGTTCGACTCGCTTCACATTCGCACCTTCTTTGGTCTTGTTGAACCATCAGAAATCCATTCTGCACTGTTCCGTGTTGTGCTAGGTTCGTGTAGTTAACAAGAAATCTCGTCATCCGTGTTGACTTTTATCCCAGAAAGGGGCTATTCGCGTTTTTCCTCTCAGTCATGTAGCCGAAGGATTGCACCCCTCGTTATCTCTGTTCGGCAGTCAAGGTGTGCCGGACACACTTTCCATATACTTTTCTCTTCCTCAGAAATTTCTGGAGAACATCTCGAACACTTGATTCAGACACGAGCAGTTCGTTGCTGCTTTTCTAAACAACTTCGACACCATAAGAACGCACGTTCTCTACTGAACACTGTCTGCTCTGAACTGTCTGGTCGAGTGCGCATCTGCTTTCTTTTTTTAAGTTGTTATTTAAGTATACCAGCGGTTAAAAGCAAATTTTGGGATAATTTTGCCCGCCGGAACGAGAGTGTTTAGTGAGTCTGCACCAGAACTGATGGTTCAACAGGGGAAACTACACTGTTGTATTGTACGACGTACACTCGATCAGTCAAAGAAATTGAGGCCCAGAATTGCCCTAAACGTGTTTTCATAAGCCTGAAAGAAAAATCCATTATGATAAAATACTCGACAATTGTTTGAGTTGAGTTCACATGTATTACAAACCCGCACCAGTATTAGAACATAGTCTTAAGGCATCAGATCAGCGCAGGACCTGATTCGTCGTCAGTCATTGTCACTAGAATTTGGGTTAGGCTTAGTCCGCCAGAATGTATAACATCGGCTTCAATATAGTGCTGTTTATGTTTGTGACGACTCATTTTATTATCGCTGGCCAAAGACTATGATGTTTCGCACAGACTGCGTGCATTAAACATTCAAGTCTACGCTAAGCCTTCACGATTCCCGACTCTTGTGCCCCCTTCTGATTCGTATGAGTAACAAACAGGAACAAGAAAACGGACGCCGTTTCAACTACGGAATCTGAGAGCATTATGCAAGTAAAACAGGCCAGTTCGTCTTTATTTCCCGTGTAGAGAAAATAAGGTTGTCTTACAGTTACTACTGATTTATTGTTGTCAAAATACGTTATTATATCAGTAATTCATTGCATCACTACATGAATTTTCTTTATAAATGCCCCAGTTTGAATAAAAAGAATCTGCTAACATTCGTATGTAACGGCAGACAGGTTAATGGTGCGCTGAAAGTGAACAGATACTCACGATTCCCCACATTTAAATAACCTGTATAGTATGGTAACATGTTATGCTAGATCATATAAACTGATCTTTTCGTGGAAACCTCTTCTCTATAGGATTGTGACAGGTCCCCATTTATCATTTTGTGTCAAGCGACGATTCAGCAACTCATTTGATAAATCCTGTACAGGGGGAGGTGACCATGAAAAAAAAAATAGAATAACCAACGGAAGGACAAAGTTCTAGGTGCCGGAGCGTGGAGTGTCATAAGCTAGAACGTTGTAGGGAAGCTAGAAAATATGGCAAGGAAAAAGCAAAGGCTCAGTGTAGATATAGTTGGGGGTCAGTGAGGTGAAATGGAAAGAAGACACGAATTTCTGGTCAGATGAGTATAGGGTAATATCAACAGCCTCAGAAAATAATATAACGGGAGTGGGTTTCGTTATGAATATAAATTTAGAGGAGAGAGTGTGTTAGTGGGAACTGTAGTTGAGTTCTGTGACAAGTTTCAGGCAGTAATAGTGAATACTATTTTCAACAGTCACAAGAGGGGTAGGTATACTAGAAATTGCCGGATGGTACGAAAATATTTCAGTTAGACTACATCATGGTCAGACAGAGATTCCCAAATCCTTTACTGTATAGTAAGACGTACCCAGGAGCAAATATAGACTCAGATCACAATGTAGTAGTGATGAAGAGTATGTTGAAAATTAAGAGTTTAGTCAGAAAGAATAAATACAAAAAGAAGTCGGATACTGAAATGCTAAGGAATGACGAGAAACGCTTGAGGTTCTCTAAGGCTACGGATACAGCAATAAGGAATAACTCAGTAGGCAGTACAGTTAAAAAGGAATGGACATCTCTAAAAACAGCAGTCACAGATGTTGGAAAGAAAAACATAGGTACAAAGAAGGTAAATCCTAAGAAACCGTGGGTAACAGAAGAAATACTTCAGTTCGTCGTTGAAAGAAGGAAGTAAAAAGTGTTCAGTGAAATTCAGGAACACAGAAATACAAGTTACTGCAGAATGAAATAAACAGGAAGTGCAGGGAAGCTAAGATGAACTGGCTGCGTGAAAAATGTGAAGAAATCGAAAAATAAATTATTGTCGGAAGCTCGAGATAAGCGAACCAGTATTAGAATCAGAGTTTAAGAGAGCTTTGGATGTCTTAAGAACAAACGTGATTTTGTTATGGGACAATACTGGCTGAAAATTCTGGATCCGAGTCGGCCGCTGTGGTCGAGCGGTTCTAGGCGCTTCAGTCTGGAACCGGGCTGCTCATATGGTTCGAATCCTGCCTCGGGCTTGGATGTGTGTGATGCCCTTAGGTTAGTCAGGTTTAAGTACTTCTAAGTCTAGGGGACTGATGACCTCAGCTGTTAAGTCTCATAGTGCTTAGAGCCATTTCACCATTTTTAGCCTACAGACACATCTCAGACGTGATGTCCGTTTATAATAATAAGAAACAAAGGCGACCCTTCTAGCAAACAACGAACCTCAGGAAGGTCAAACGCCTGAGATAGTATGACGTCGAAACAGAGCTCCACAGCACCTTGAACTACAGAAAATGGGTAGTGTCCTGTGGAGTGGGCTCAAGAGTATATCATTGAGGTGTAAGGTAATATGTCTGGGTTGTCCGACTCTCTAATCCCTACCATCAATAACAACTAACTCAGAACACATCAAGGCAGATTGCCTTCGCTTAAGTGTGAGACCTTAAGTCCCTAATCCAATGCTCTATTTCAAACGCCAACACTGTGGACACGCTGTTCAAAGATATAAGGGATAAGACGCTTGTGGTGGATGTGGCAAGGTGACCCATAAAGTTATTTTCATCTCCTTCGAAATGTGTTAACTGCTCTGGTGACGGCCCTGCAACGTATGCCTCGGAGAAAGGAAGACAAATGAGCTTAAAACAAATAAATGCATCCACTATGGTGGCCCAAGAACGTTCCGTAAGGCCATGCAACCTATGAAATTCATATCTTTCGCTACACACCCAGTGACTCCACATTAACAGAGAGTACCATCCACATTTGTCAGTGCACTTGTAAAACTGCTGTTATTTTCGAGCCCATAACCGACCAGTCCACCGAGAAAATAAGAAAAAGGCACTGTTTCAAAACTTTGCAGAGTGGATGACACATCCGAAGGCACAATATATTAAACACACTAGCACTGCCTGCAAAGCCTTCCCAGGCAGAAAAGGCAAAGAGAAAGTAACATATAGTGAGACCATGTCGACGTCATTCAACTTCACCGTCCTAGTGATTCTGCTTTAGAGTCAATGGAATATGAAGTCTACGCTGTTGCACGCTCCTTAACCTCTAGCTCCCTACACCTGTGCCCTCATGATAAATAGCTACCATACTACAATGGAACATGAATGAGTTCGAGACTCATGTGGAGGAACTGAAACAGACTCCCCTATGCTATGGGGCTACACCCTCCAGCACAAGGATCACAAGACAAGGCAAAGAGGTAAGGGAGATTATGTGCTTGTAAATAATGTGTACCACTCCTCTGGACTCTCCTTGGTTACTGACCCACAAGCAGTAGTCTTGAAGTTGATGTGGGTCGTATCACTATCCACCCAGTGCATTTAGCTCCAAGACGTGATAAACTCTGAGGCTCTCACAGACCTTATGGAATAACCCCCGTCCCGTATTTCTCCTACTGAAAGACTTCAGTGCGAATACTGTATACTGGGCTGGTAACTCCGCTTGCTGTAGGAGTTATGGAGGGCCTCACGATGTCTGAGGAGCTATGGATCGTTAACACAGACAATGCCACTCATGCCTCGGCTGCTGTTTGGAAAGAAAATGAGGGACCTCATTCCACTGAGTGCTTTCCATTGTGGACGTACCTACCAGGTAGAGCATTACTTGAAAGGAAGCCATCAAAATAGACACTCAGCATATCCAACTGTAAGCTGTTCAGCCAGCTGGCTGTGTTTGGACACCAAGGCAGCTTCCTGGAATGGGTGGACACATCACACAATTGATCAACCATGCCATTGATTTAACCATCCCAGACTCCTCATGTCATCTTAGGAGGCAAACTGTAACTAGTTGGACCGATGTGAGTCGCTCAGCAATATGGGTGAGGCATGTAGCTCTACGACAGTGTAAATGCCCCTCAGCAGTCAATGGCTTCACAACTTTTCGAGTCATGGAAGCCAAGACTCGATGCTTGGTTAAGGAGAGGAACAAAGAATAATGACAAGCGTTCCTCGACCTTGTGCACTGTTCAGTTTCTTCTACAAAAGTATGGGAGGACATCAGGAGGAGTTCCGGTAAACGCAGCAGTTTACGAATAGGAGCAGTGGTGCAACAGAGATGTCTCCAAACAATGTCCAGAGTTATCGCCTAGACGATGGCAGAGAATTTGCAACTACTGCTGCTATTGCCAGTGAGGATTCAGAGTTCTTCCGCTATCGCGCGACCGTGGACAATTGCAAGTATAAATACAGAGCCAACATTTCTGAGTTTTGCAACTACTCTTTCTCCCTTTTAGAGCTGGATTCAGCTATGTCTGCAGCTCGTGACGCTTCACCCAGTCAAGACCAAATCCCGTCCAGCATGCTTCGGCATTTGCTACCAGCTCTAAAGGCAACGTTTTAATCGGATATGGCAAACAATCGACTTCCCCAATTTGTGAAGAGAGGTAATTATGAAACCTCACCTCAAATCATGATAGAACCAAAAGGGTCCCAGTAGTTATCAGTTATCACTTATCTGTTGTCATTGTAGTCTTAGCGAGCTGTCTAGGAATGATCTTGGAGCGAATGGTAAACTGTCGCCTACGTGGATGCTAGAGACCAGGCAACCTTTCAGGTACTCTCACAGTGTACTCCAGATATTATGGTCCACTGTCGACTGACCTTGCTATCCAGCTAGCTTTCCTATATAAATATCATTGTATCAGTATATTATATGATATCATGAAGGTTTACAACACTACTTGGAGACACAGAATTCTAGGGTAGCTCCACTAATGGGGCTTTCGTGGCCTCTTTCCAACCTTCATAAGGTCGTTCCTATTTAATCGCTTCTCCGGCCCCCAGTTAGTGACATGCTACTGAACCTATTTGAGCACGACGATCAAGTTCTTTAAGGCAGTATTTTTAAGTGTTACCCTCTTTGGCATATCCATGTTCAGTATCATATTAATGTTACAGAGACCATTAAATTATTCATCATTTGTGGACGATTTTGCTGCTTCCTGTTTGTCCTCGTACGCAACAGCGTCTCGTCAATTGCAGCTTACATCGGAGAAAACTGGAAATAGGCTGCAAAGACGAATTTTATATTTTCTGCAGATACGTGTGTGTGTGTGTGTGTGTGTGTGTGTGTGTGTGTGTGTATGTGTGTCTTCATTTTCATCATTCTCGTCTTACTGTTCAGCTACCTGATTTGCATATGAGGCACAACATTCTACATTTTAAAGAGTCATTCAGGTTTCTGTGCCTCACTTTTGACTCCTAATTGTCATGGATACCACACCTGAGGGACCTGAAAGCCAGGATTCAGACATTACTGATCATCTTATAGCTCATTGGCCACAATTCTTCGGGAGAAGCACCCGTCTGTTACAGTTTTATATGGCTTTCGTTAGATCGTAGCCACACTGTTGGTGCACGGTGTAAGGTTCAGCCAGGCATTTATATCTGAAGATCATTATCACTATTTACCATGCGAGAAT
Organism: Schistocerca cancellata; assembly: GCF_023864275.1. NCBI lineage: Eukaryota > Metazoa > Arthropoda > Insecta > Orthoptera > Acrididae > Schistocerca > Schistocerca cancellata. The sequence continues at coordinate 580,029,899 of NC_064626.1, forward strand.
TATGATGGCCACAGGTGCTTACAGGCCCGCATCTCGTGGTCGTGCGGTAGCGTTCTCGCTTCCCACGCTCGGGTTCCCGGGTTCGATTCCCGGCGGGGTCAGGGATTTTCTCTGCCTCGTGATGGCTGGGTGTTGTGTGCTGTCCTTAGGTTAGTTAGGTTTAAGTAGTTCTAAGTTCTAGGGGACTGATGACCATAGATGTTAAGTCCCATAGTGCTCAGAGCCATGTGTGAACAGGTGCTTACAGGACAATTAATCAATTAAAGGAAAGTTATTTTCAACCAACAATTAATCCGGACTTTGCTTTAACAATCTCAAGACTATGTAACATAACTATAATCGATATCAAAACAACGGTCACAGGTTTGCTAATGCTCAGAATGAAACTGCACGTTAAATTTAAAAAAAATCAAATTCATCCATCTTGTGGAACCAACCCCTTAAGCACAACCAGTGGAAGAAAAAATTTCACCCTATTAGAAAATTAACAGCACCAGGATTACAAGAATAGTTAATATTTTTCTTAGAGGAATTGTCTCAGAGGAATAACACTTAGAACACTATTTAATCAAGGGGAGACTATGCCCACAAAACATTAATCAACACAGTGAAATCAGGTGCAAGAACATCAAGCAATACAGTAAACAACACTTGGTACATGATAAACAAATAAGGTTTAGTTATTACATGCAACATTAAATGCACATGGCCAGTTTCCAGTCACAATGAAAAACATCTTATCTTTGAAACTAGCTGCGTGAACTAGTTGCAACAGGCACAATATACAGACGGAGTCCGTCTGGAATGGCTACACACAACAAGGTCTGGCAAACGATGTCTATCTGTCCCTTCCACACCACAGATGCGCGGAATGGCCAGCTCGACTATTTCAGCGGTGCAAACGTAGACGATCAACTCAAGCAAGGTAGTCCCACGCAAGCAAGTACATTAACAAGTTGGATGGGAGGCAGACCAGGATACCGAAACTTACTAGTCGAGATAAAATACGAAAACTCGTATTAACTGCACAGAGGTGTAGTCCAACTTTGAACTACAGTATAAGTATTTATTTATTTATGTAAACGTTACACCAGATCACTACGCTTGCGACTGACACAAATTTAAGCAATCGCCCGCAACATCTCGGCTTACTACGTTGAAACGTCGACAACATGAACAAGCCTACAAACACAACAAAATGCAATTAATCTGATCACTATACAGCGCAAGAAATTTAGAGAAAGCTTAATTAAATAATTTGCAATTTAATGTTAGCTAGGTCACAAACTTTCATCACCTAAACATGTAATGCTGAGCACCACGCTACATGTAAAATTCCAGAACGTAAGGTAAATAAAGCTTCAATAGCTTACAGTTTAACGCTGTTCCACCAGTGAGCCCACGGGCAAATAACTGGTCATATGCATCCAACGGAACAATTATCCAGTGACGTAACTGAAGTTTAAATTTAGCAGTCCACGGGGGACAATGTTAGCACACTCCAAGAATTCTATCAATTTTTAATACAAATACATGCATGAATTTATAACAAACAGCTCGCACGCAAATTTCAACAGCGTCACATTACACATACCGGTAGGCAAAGGAGGTGAATGCAGTCATTTAAAGCACGATCATAAGCTAGCTCTCAGGCAGACTGCCAATATAAATGCAGAAGGAAGCAATTACAATGCTCTGAGTCCAGAGTTCGGAACATTAATACCTTCGCTTCGAGACGATTGGCTTCACTCTCCACAAATATGGATTTTATGGACTGACGGAAAGCACCAAAAATAATTTCTTGCTATCGAACAACGTGCAACCAAAACACCGCACGATGACCAGGGCAGCGACCACCGCTAAAATTCTGCCGGTCCCTCATAGCCCATGGAGCTCCTACCGGAGTGCAACGCGCCCAGTATCCCACTATCACTCGTGAACCGTCTTGCCAGGCTCAATACTCTCGCCTCACTGTCGCTTCGCCAACTCCTAGCGTATATGAAACTGACATCTGTACAGATATCACTGGTGAGTTTTCAGCTCTCGAAGAATGAAGTTATAATGAGATCTTGACATTCCGCTGCTCACAAGCGTTGATAAATATCAACAGAGACAATTGAAAAATGTGTGTCACGACCGGGCCTCGACCTTGGGACCTCCTGCTTAAATGTGAAACGTCCTCTTAGAAAAATTTATACAAGACTGTGCTACGCAATCTGACTATCAAAGATCCCTGCAAAAGAATGGCCCTGAGTAACATTAAACTATACCTTTCAGAAATCACTTACCTCACAAAAATCTTCATTACTCGAACTACTGCAATACAGCGAGCGCCACTACTGCCAGCTAAATAAAAGCTTCAAACTACGGAAGGCACTAACTACTGATAGGGATAGTTAGCAAATGAAATATATTAATAGAGAACAAACAATGTATCTACCTTAATAGTCATAATATATATAGCAGTTCATGACAAATTACAAAACTCCGCCATCTCTCTCCCCACATCCACCACTGCTGGCGGCTCACCTCCAACTGCGCAACGCTACGCGCTGTTCACATCCAGCTGCCGCTGCCCAACACTACAATGGCAGACAACAATGCAAACTAGCCACAGACTGCACACAGTACAGCCAGTGATTTTCATACAGAGCGCTACGTAACGTTTCCAATAAGAAAACATAAACAGCCTACTTACATAAAGAAAACATAAACAGCCTACTTACATAGCCCCCACGCTCCCCACAAAAAATTTTACAAATTTTTTTGGGCAGTGGCCAATACAGATTTGAAAATTTTTTCATAATTACAGTAACAAAGATATCAAATGCACACACTTATTAATACAATGTTGGTCAAAAGCTAAAATTTTCTCACAGTCCATAAAGACAGTCCAGATTGTTCATCACTGTAAAAGTGCAGTGTTTTTCTCAAAGTCTGAGCAGTAAAAGAAAATGCACACGGAAGTAGGGGATTTCCATGGAGTCTTGAAGAAGCAGTGTTGTCCTTCCAACGGAAAGACAGTGCTGACTCCTGACATGCTGACAGGTAATGGGCCACAACAGAGCAAACCCACAGCAGAGTCATTCGAAGTTGATGAATATTGGTAGGTAGGTCATCACAGAGCAGACCCACTGTAGTCCTGGTACAGAGTATGGTATTGGTGGGCCACCAGAGGTGCAGACCCACTGTAGTCCTGGTAGAGATTGTGGTATTGGTGGGCCACCAGAGGTGTAGACCCACTGCAGTCCTTGTGGAAATAATGGTACTGGTGAGTTAGCAAAGGTGTAGACCCACTGTAGTCCTTGTAGAAATAATGGTATTGGTGGGTCATTAAAGATGCAGACCCATTGTAGTCCTTGTAGAGATGGCCAGCAGCCATCTGTTGTGACTGTGCAGGTGCACAATCACAATTGAAGAGTCTTGCGGATAATATAGCAAGTCCATAACCACCACTTGTGCACTCACAAAGTTTTTGGAATTGTCCTTAGAACCAGCAATGCTGTTATCCAGTCCCTTGCTGAATTATCAACACACGTGCAAACACTATCAGTCCCTACTTCTCACATATTGTCCATATACTATGACCAACAGAAACGTGTGCAGTGAAATGGAACTTACAAGTTAATAATACGATGAACTGGTGTCAATTACAATTTTATAACATAAGAATACAATTACAAAGGTACCAAATACATCATTAAAAACATAATACAGATATTATTTGTAGTAATACAGGCTTTACAAAATAATAGAAATAAACATATACATCAGTGTTACAGGAATTATGACATAAGTAAATACATAAAAGGTCAGAATAACTTTTGAAACATCAACTTTACACATAAGCATTAAAACAGAACAGGATACATAATGTCTAAACATCTTTACAAAGAAAATAACATATTATTAATGCCAATTATATTTGAGGATAACAGTTTTACTCATCATAGTGAATGTAGCTAAGTATTAGAAGAAGAAAAAATTCTATGAAACTACACAGAGACAGGATGAAAACAAATACACAAGGGTACACAAACACATAGTGGGATAACACAAAAGGAAAGGACAGGGTTTGTTTTCAGTGTAACATTTGGTACTGCAGTATTTTGCAAACAAAACTTTCTTTACTTCTCGGAGATCTCCCTTTGTTCTTCATTATTTCCAAAAGTCCTATCTATACCTGCTTTCTGTACTTCTTTCGTATAAATTCTCAATGCATTTCATCCAGTTCATCGCAACTCAATCTCTTATATAGTCTACCGCCTCTTAAGCTGACTTAAAGCTACTGAGCTCAGATGCTAAACTAAGGGACGAGGCAATGCAGCAGCACAAAACAGTTAACACAAACATCAATCACAAAAAATTTAAATAGGCAAAGCAATTGCAATATTACAACTAATATAAGGCAATGTGCAGCAAACAAGAAATCTAAATCCGTAGTAAAACTGGCTTAACAGCGTAATACAAAGTCAAATTCTGTAACATTATGCCTGGCAAACAGCAGCACCAAATAACAAAACTTATACCTAAACATGACATAGCTCAAGCAGAAAAAATATTACAGTAAAAACAACAATGCAGAAAAGGGAAATGTCTATTCACATCTTAATGTCTATGTAATTAAAGTGGTGCACCACAAAAACTAATTCTACAAAAAATTACCAAGTACTTGAAAAGAAAATTATGTATGCAGTTATTGTTATCAGTCCCTTCTTATTGTTCTTTCCATTCCAAGAGCACCTTTATCGAAGAATGTGGGTCATAAAATAATTATTTAGTAGATCTGTTGACAGAAAGTGTTCACATTAGCAAATGCATTTAATTTAAATTTATGAAACCAATGCTGCAAGACAGCTGGAAACCAGATATCAAATGAAATAAGCAACTATGTACAAAGTAAAGCATAAGAACATCATTCAGTAGTCATGAGGCATTTCATAAGTTAGTAGAAAAATCTCTCAACTAGAAAGACAGTAGTCATAATCAGGTACATAGACATAAAAATATTTCACATCATTTTATTAGGCATTTCAGTAAATATCATAAATTAAGAGCTCCACAGTGTAATCATGTTTTCAAGTTCGAACATGTCGTTTTTGCGATGCTTTCTACAAAGGAATGTCAACAGCGAGGTTAATGGCCTCTTTTTTTCTCCACCTAATGGCTTTCTTTTGTCAGACGACTACCTCTCAGCTGGGTGCCCACGACGCATTACGTGCAGGTGGTCACTTACCTTTCTTACTGAAATATTTACGACAGCAGTTTCTGCTACAGTGACAGTCTCATATAAAAATATTTCACAGGTCAAGAATTAGCGTTACAAATGTGTAGAAACAAAATCCTATAAATATAACAGTGTCCAAAAAATTTTCGTCGGCATTGTGCTACATTCACGCATTTACATACATTTCATAACTCTTAAAGTACCTTTCTTGGTTTCCAACATCCTTTTCATAAATCAGAGTCCCTAACCATTATTCATTACTCCTTACCTTACTACACATACACATATTCGTCGACACTTTTTCAATATTTCATCTTAATAAGTATGTAGCATAATCAAATTCCTCATATAGCATCAGGTTATTGATCATAAACATACCTCAACAGCATAATACACATCGTCGTCGTAAAAATAACATCATAACACCTCAGTCAAATCTCAAAAACGTCGTAGCTTTTTGCAATAATTTCAAAACCTAAAGAAAATTCTCTGCTCATTTCAGTAGTGTCATCTACCTCAAACGTACTTTAAAAATCATGATCTCATACCAGATACATCATTCAAAGCTCTCATAGTATCACAATGGTTCTGAAAAAATATGATCAGTTCACACAGTACAGACAAAATACAATTTCTTAAGTGTGAAGTTATCCAACAGTGTAATTGCGTAAACATGTGTCACTGACATAATAAAGAAGTTTGTCTCTCTCAGTTAAATGATCAGATAGCTGTGTAATCATGTGTTAGAGGAATATGGTACCGATGTGTAAAGTTGTATAAGTAAATACCATATTAGCTAGGGCTCCTTGTGCTTGCCAAACACATGGTACACAAAGTAAGCGTGTACCCCCCTGAGGATTATTGTAATTATACCCTCAGGTGTTACAGATCACAGCAATGGAATGAAATGTATCACGGAAAACTTTCTTTGTAATTCAAAAATCTTTAAAAATAAATGACTTAAGTACAAAATTAATCACTCAAATGCGTGTCCTGTAGCGCTAAATGTGCGTCTTGCTGTAAGATAATCTCCGTGGAAGTGTTGTAGTTATTTTCCTCCGAAAGCCAAGTTCTGCAGAAGTCAATGTACTTACCTCATGATAAACAAAAGTGAAATGCTTTGCGTATAGATACCTTAGTTATTACGATTATTGTTGTGATGAAGAAAGTACTGTGCTGTAAAGTATTGTTGTGCTACGAAAGAGGCTGTCTCATTGTAGCTATACCACAAAAGTTACTACTAAAACATGTTTTACTTTCCAGAATAATACAGAAAAACTGTGCAGATATGAAACAGAAACACCGCAAAAGCAAAATTTAAATTGTCACTCATTAGTAGCGTCATGATAAAACCGTGTAGCTGTTACATAAACTAATCACTGTGTCATCTGGTATCTCACATAAAGTACTTTAAATCCAGAATGTATTTTCAAGTAAACCAAAATGTTGCATTAAAATCTCATTGGTAGTATATGTTCTAAGTATGTAAGCCTGATAGTCATTATGTAATCGTGCAACTAACAAGCAAGAATGTACACACACAATAACACTGTGACGTATGTTCACTATAACAATGCATTCGTAATTTTTGTTTAAGTAAGTTCTCTTGATTCTTGATTTGATATTTAACTTCCAACATCGTTGCATGTTAACAGATTCTAAGTCTGACAAAGCATACTAGCAATGTAAAGCGAAAAGTTATATGGCAAAGACAAAGTTAAAAGGCAGATTATCTCTCAATAAATGGTTTTACATGTGAAAAGTGGTGCAACCCTTTGCTCTTCCTAGTACGCAGAGTTTCAACTTTAACGCAATTATCATGTGGGATCCGTCGGTAAAGAGTCCTGGAAATTTTCTCAAGGTTAGCGTCTATGTTATTTTTCCCTGAGCCAGCGGGCGCAAGTGGCTGCCTGCGGTGCGAGTCATTGTCTGTTTCTTTGTTGGCGCGCGTCGTTTTTGGGATTTGAAGGTCTAACTTCTACAAATTCGCCTTGCCGAGAGGGCCCAGCTCTATTTGAAGCTCGCCAGTTCTGATGGAATTCAGATCTGTCGTTTTGTCGGTAGTTTACATAGTTTCTTATTTGTCAGTTATGTGGTGGAGAATTTCTCCCAGACGTAACTGCGTGGTGGACCGTTGCGTCTGAAGTTACTCTGTCTCCCTTGATAATAATAGTTCTGGTTGCCAAATTGTCTGTTTCTCTGATTGTCTCTGTGATAGTCATTACTGCGGAGAGGTGATCTTTCCCTGTAATTATTACTCTGCCAGTGGTTGTCATACGGGTGGTGTCTGTTTTGGTCACGATTTACGTTGTAAGAATAGGCTTGTCGTGGCCAGTTATTGTTTCTGCCGTCACGGAATTGTGACGGATGTGACCTGTAGTGATGGTTTTCCTGTTTTTGCATCCCGCGACTGTCTGTGTCAATTTCTAATTCTTGTAAGAGTCCCAGAAAAGCTTCAATGTCGTCTTTACAATGCCCTGCCAAAATAATATTTCTTAAATGTTCAGGCAATTTCATTAAGCAAATGCGGAAGAGTTCTGAAGGGCTGTATGGATTTGAAAGATATTGATTCTTATGCAACATGTCTTCAAAATATTTGACAAGACTGGAAAATTCTGATTGTTCGAAATGTTTCATCATTATGATGCCATGTTTTACTCCGTCTTGTGTGGCTTGAGACCAATATGCTGAGAGGAAGGGATGGTAAAATTCTCCTTCACTGTGACAATCGTGAATGACCGATCACATTCTTACAGCTGGTGCATTCTCTAAGTAGCCACACACAAATTCATATCTGTGTTCTAATGACCAGTTGGGAGGAAAAAAATGAAAGAATTGATGGAGCCATGCTTGTGGATGAATGTCGTTGGCAGAATTCTTAAACGTTTTGAATTTACGTGTAGTAATGAACAGCTTATGGTCAAAATCATCGTGTCGGCGAGTAGCATATCGGTCATTGTTACGTCGTGTCGGCGGTTCCATCTCAAAATTCGGTGTACCTTGCCAATTTCTTTCATAATTACCGAAATGCCCTGTATTATTATTTTGTGGCTTTTCCGTATTTCTAAGTTCCTCTTCCCATGTTGGAGCACGAGTGTCCTCTGAAATATGTAATTCTTGTATTACCTGCGTCAACTGATCTTGTACTTCCCGGATTTCTCTTTTGTACTGTGTATTGATTTGATTTTGATTTTGTTTGAATTTTCTTATTTGTTCATACTCTTCTGTGTCAGTGAAGGCTACGAGTCTTGTGTCATTCAGATCATCATCTACCTTTGTAGATAAGTTAGTGACCTGATCCAAAAGTTCGGCTACTTTCTCCGATAGTGTACTTATATCCTCCATGTGTCTTTCTGAACCAATTTTCGGGGTATCTACTGTGTCCTTTAAGTTTTCCTGAGTTTTTGCAAGTTGCGTAACCGAACCGGTAGATGCAACTGAGTCAGTTTTAACTTGCAAGGTCTCATGATTTTCATGAACAATAGTTTGCAGTTCTTTTATGGCTGCTTCGTGATTCTGTAATGCATTTTCATGACGCGAAAAAATAGGTTGGAAATGCTCACAAATTTGTGTTTTTACGTCATTACAGACCTTTTCACATTTCAATTCGATGTTATGTAACTCAGTGGTTAAATCTTCACGTGTTTGTTCAAGTGTGGTGTCTAACTTTTGAAGATTTTGTTCCATTGTGTCTAACTTTTGCTGTGTTTGTCACTGATTTTGTTCCATTGTGTCTAACTTTTGAAGCTTTTGCTGTGTTTGTCTCTGATTTTGTTCCATTGTGTCTAACTTTTGAAGCCTTTGTCCCATTTGTCTCTGATTTTGTTCCATTTGTTGCATTAATTGCAATAATAATGTATTAGTGTCTGGAATCTGTTTCTCTATGCTTTTTGGCAGTGAATTTTCACCGGCAACATTCACATTTTGACAAGCAGAAAATGTGTCTTGACTCATTTGAGAAATCGGTGAGGACGCAAAACCTGAATCTACAGTATTTGCAAAATTGTGTCCTATCATTTCGGATTCCTGAGGCGAGCTGTTGCCGAGCGATCGATCGATAATGCTTCCCTGTTCACTAATTGTTTCACTGCCTAAGCCATTGTTTACCGCCCGCTCCATTTCCCTATGCACAGTTACCAAATTACTATGTTGAATATTAGTTAATTCATTACATGGTGGCGCTAACACACTACGTTCGTCTTCACTGTCATTTCTCAGTTTACTTTGGAGCCTAGTATTACGTTTTTCACACGCCATTATTGTCACAATATTTCACACAACATCACAGAAAACCACAATTTGAAGAGCAAAAATAGGGGAATACATTAACATAGCACTATAAATAATATCTAGTTAATTGCAAGCGCAGCTGCGAAATACTTGGTGCAAATCTACATGCATGCCACAACTGTTTTACTGTACAACAATGAAAGACTGTAACTACAAAGGAGATTCTCAATACAATTACGCACTAGCAATAAACAAAATCTACACTAATTACACAAACTACAAGAAAAAATCAGAAGATTCCAGTGAGGAGGTATCCTAGGCTAAGGGTCGACATATGAAACGTCCCCTTAGAAAAATTTATACAAGACTGTGCTTAAACTGACACACAATATGTTTAGCGCAACGCAATCTGACTATCAAAGGTCCCTGCAAAAGAATGGCCCTGAGTAACATTAAACTATACCTTTCAGAAATCACTTACCTCACAAAAATCTTCATTACTCGAACTACTGCAATACAGCGAGCGCCACTACTGCCAGCTAAATAAAAGCTTCAAACTACGGAAGGCGCTAACTACTGATAGGGATAGTTAGCAAATGAAATATACACTCCTGGAAATGGAAAAAAGAACACATTGACACCGGTGTGTCAGACCCACCATACTTGCTCCGGACACTGCGAGAGGGCTGTACAAGCAATGATCACACGCACGGCACAGCGGACACACCAGGAACCGCGGTGTTGGCCGTCGAATGGCGCTAGCTGCGCAGCATTTGTGCACCGCCGCCGTCAGTGTCAGCCAGTTTGCCGTGGCATACGGAGCTCCATCGCAGTCTTTAACACTGGTAGCATGCCGCGACAGCGTGGACGTGAACCGTATGTGCAGTTGACGGACTTTGAGCGAGGGCGTATAGTGGGCATGCGGGAGGCCGGGTGGACGTACCGCCGAATTGCTCAACACGTGGGGCGTGAGGTCTCCACAGTACATCGATGTTGTCGCCAGTGGTCGGCGGAAGGTGCACGTGCCCGTCGACCTGGGACCGGACCGCAGCGACGCACGGATGCACGCCAAGACCGTAGGATCCTACGCAGTGCCGTAGGGGACCGCACCGCCACTTCCCAGCAAATTAGGGACACTGTTGCTCCTGGGGTATCGGCGAGGACCATTCGCAACCGTCTCCATGAAGCTGGGCTACGGTCCCGCACACCGTTAGGCCGTCTTCCGCTCACGCCCCAACATCGTGCAGCCCGCCTCCAGTGGTGTCGCGACAGGCGTGAATGGAGGGACGAATGGAGACGTGTCGTCTTCAGCGATGAGAGTCGCTTCTGCCTTGGTGCCAATGATGGTCGTATGCGTGTTTGGCGCCGTGCAGGTGAGCGCCACAATCAGGACTGCATACGACCGAGGCACACAGGGCCAACACTCGGCATCATGGTGTGGGGAGCGATCTCCTACACTGGCCGTACACCACTGGTGATCGTCGAGGGGACACTGAATAGTGCGCGGTACATCCAAACCATCATCGAACCCATCGTTCTACCATTCCTAGACCGGCAAGGGAACTTGCTGTTCCAACAGGACAATGCACGTCCGCATGTATCCCGTGCCACCCAACGTACTCTAGAAGGTGTAAGTCAACTACCCTGACCAGCAAGATCTCCGGATCTGTCCCCCATTGAGCATGTTTGGGACTGGATGAAGCGTCGTCTCACGCGGTCTGCACGTCCAGCACGAACGCTGGTCCAACTGAGGCGCCAGGTGGAAATGGCATGGCAAGCCGTTCCACAGGACTACATCCAGCATCTCTACGATCGTCTCCATGGGAGAATAGCAGCCTGCATTGCTGCGAAAGGTGGATATACACTGTACTAGTGCCGACATTGTGCATGCTCTGTTGCCTGTGTCTATGTGCCTGTGGTTCTGTCAGTGTGATCATGTGATGTATCTGACCCCAGGAATGTGTCAATAAAGTTTCCCCTTCCTGGGACAATGAATTCACGGTGTTCTTATTTCAATTTCCAGGAGTGTATTAATAGAGAACAAACAATGTATTTACCTTAATAGTCATAATATATATAGCAGTTCATGACAAATTACAAAACTCCGCCATCTCTCTCCCCACATCCACCACTGCTGGCGGCTCACCTCCAACTGCGCAACGCTACGCGCTGTTCACATCCAGCTGCCGCTGCCCAACACTACAATGGCAGACAATAATGCAAACTAGCCACAGACTGCACACAGTACAGCCAGTGATTTTCATACAGAGCGCTACGTAACGTTGCCAATAAGAAAACATAAACAGCCTACTTACATAAAGAAAACATAAACAGCCTACTTACAAATGGCAGAAGCTCTATCCGACTTGTTTTTTTTTTTTTTTTTTTTTGTTCATCTAATTTTGTTCTGTATTGTTCGTCGAATTTGTTCTGGGCGGGCGTCCGACGACAGTCATTTACGTTCTTCGTTGATCCATTCATTTTTTGTTACAGTGGGTAGCTAACCCTCTGACCGAACACGCTGAGCTACCGTGCTGGCGGACTGACGCACGGAGGACACAGACGATACTGTGACTGCAGGGACTTACCTCTGGCACGCTCCCCGTGAGACCCGTACTTTACTTTCTGTCCGCACACTTCTTCAACTGCCCCGTTGATATTTATCAATGCCTCTAAGCAGCGAAAGGTCTAGATTTCATTATAAATTCATTGAACTCCTAGCTTAGTTCACCTCCTAGCTCCGTAGCGCCACGTAGCCACACAGTACGGCAGCGAACCAAAGATACGCACGTGCCGAGGGATCGACTCGAAAGGAGTGGCGATGGCTCCACCAGCTCTCTGTTCTGAGGCTGAGGAAATGCCGCTCACCATGTTGCGGTAATTCCTCATGGTGCGTCAGGCATGTACGTTCCTTGCTGCTCCGAATTCACCTGAATACCGTACTATCGTTCGTGTACCTCTGAAACGCCTCTCCTTCAATGCCCCACGATCAACAATGCTCTTAGAGATTCACGTGAAGCGTATGCTGGAGTCACTTGTTGTTGGGAGAATACAACCAGAAACCCAGGATTGTCATTGTTTAACATCCTGGTTGGTTCAGAGGTTTAGAGTAACTTTAGGCTTAGTGTAATATAGGAGAGGCTGTGCTCCTACCTATGTTTTAATTCGTTAATTTATGACGATTCAGCTGCGCACTACCACAACTCTGTGGTTTTTTTTGTGGTTAGTCTCAACAGGGGGCCTCCTTTGGTTGCTCCGTTGCTTCCCTCATTGCGTGCTCAAGATTCAACACCCTCAAAACTTTACCGTCTTCGACTCAAATTTATAGGCGTTTTTACGGGTACTACAGCAGAAGAAAAGTCTTTTGTATGCAAAATCTTGTCTGCTCCAATTTAGTGCCCTTCTTTCTCTACATCTCTTTTACACAACAGATAAAGCAGTAAAGAAGATCCAAGACTCGTTCCTCCACCTACAGATGCTGGGAAGGAGTTGTCATTCTGCTGGGTGCTAGGCCACATGAGTATCAAGGGGAACGAAGAACGGATATACCAGCCAAAGAGGTGTGTCGTGATTCTCTGATACTTCACTGTGCTATCCCCCTACATGCCATCGCCTCGCTGTTGAGATAAAGAATCATACCTCGATCGGAAGACAAGTGGCTGGAAGTGGCAGACAATAAGACACCTCTAGAAAAGTCCACAAGGCGGCCGTATCGTACTTCCTTTCAGGTAAACAGGAGGGAAGAGGTCCTTGCTGGTAGTCGCACAGATCACAACTCTATGGACGCCCGGCTTGTTGCTCCGGCGAGAGGATCTTCCAATGAGTGGTGCTCGTGGCGTACACATCACAGTGCGCCACATTTTACTACATCGTCTTTTATTTTCAGACCAGAGGGCAGCAACTCATTCTCCGACAGATTTTTCCGCTATGTAAAATGATAATCAAACGAACTTGGTGCGCCTTTTATGATTTTTGGCATTGTCTGACTTACTACATAAAATTTTAGGGCGATGTTATTTAGCTATTATCAGGGTGCCTAGCTTATCCGTAATCTTTAAAGTGATCAGCCAGCCACACATTCGTGTGGATATATTTTAACTTTGATGTCGTCATATTTAGATATAGTTAAACGTTTCCCAGCGGTGTGTTTCATGATGTGACCTTCTGTGGTTGTGGGAGAGATTGGGAGAGAGTAAGTGAGATTATATCTCAGATGATTTTTAGCTCTTTTTCGTGACTTTTCTCCGTTCCAACTACATTCGTTTCTACTAATCTGGTATAGGTGCTTATGATCTCGTCGTGAGCACCCCTAATCCACAAGCACATACATGCAAGTTATAGAATGAGTAATTATCGAATACATACGTTTGTTTCTACTGACGTGTCTGTCTACTCACTTACTCAGCCCTCAAGTCCAAGCGTTAGTCGAAGTAGCAAATATCTCACATTAATATGAAGTTCCGCCTGAAGTTCAACCTTCACATACATAGCAATCTCTTTCGCAAAATGTTCGCGATTTACTACACCAGAACCTAAATAAATCCAAGGAGAAAGTCAAGTGATAAGCAACACTTCCAAGCATTTTAACAAACAGCTACGTCAAAAGGAAACTGGGAGAATCTAAAATGAAGAAAAAAGTAAGAAATGAAAACAACAGACGGGACTGAAACAGCAAGAATGGAAAAGCTGTCATTGGAAGTATAGCATGATCGACGTAGAGGAATTATGCGGAAATGTCTAAGGTCCAATCTTAGTACAAATGCATACATCGATGGGAAGATGAATGCTCGAAGCATGCAACAACTTCCACTGTCGTACCATAGCGGAAGACCTTCCCGAGTACACGAGAAAATTCTGCTTCTACGTAAAACCATTAAGTCAGTCGAAGGTTCGTATCCATTCGCTCGTCGGTCAATCTGGTTGTGCGACAGAAGACAGTAAAAGGGAACCCGAAATATTGCATTGGAGAAATCATATACACAGGAGGTTCGGATAGACATATCTTCGTTTCAGAATCGCACAGGCTCCTGAATGTAGGACAGAGAAATATGCACCGCTAAGTCAAGAAGCAGTTGAAGAAAAAAGTAACCAAGTTCGTTGGAATCCTATTTCGGTTCTACATAGTGTGCTCTTCGCTATTGTTCTCGTACTTATCTTGCATTTGTAGCTAATTACTCGTCCATCTCAGTCTCCCAGGAGAATGAAAAGAAAAGCACAAGTGACTCCTGTATATACGAGGGTTTATGGAAACAAGCCCACAAAATTACTTACCAATAATCTTCACATCGTATTCCTGTAAAATTCTTCACTATATTTTGAGATCGAGTATAATAAATTTCCTTGAGACAGAAAAGCTTCTGTATGCAAATCAACACGGATTTGAAAAGCATCGCTCGTGCAAAACTCACCTCTCCCTTTTGTCGCATTGTATCCTGCCAATCAAGAACGGCAGGCGTATTCCACATTCCTAGATTTCCCGAAAGTGTTTGACATAGTTCCCCATGGCAGACAGTTAACGAAAGTCCGAGTATACGGATTAGGTTCGCAGATTTGTGTCTGGAAGACTTCTTAAGTAATATAACCCAATACGTTGTCCAAGACGGCGAATGTTCATAAGATACCTGGTTATCTTCAGGAATTCCACATAGAGTTTTGATATGACCGCACATATTTCGTATATACATATACGATCTGACGGTTAGAGTGGGCACCAATTTGCGCCGGTTCACTGATGGCGCTGTGATGTACGGGGAGGTATCGTCGTTGAGTTACTGAAGGAGAACGAATTAGACAGAGTTTCTATGTGGTGTGATGCATGGCAGCTTTCTCTACATGTAGGAAAGTGTAAGTTACTTCAGACGAGCAGTGAAATCAATGTAATGCTCGAACGAGCCATAGTGGTGTGCTAGATTGAATATCTAGGAGTAACGTCGCAGAATGATATGAAATGGAACGACTACGAAGTTCGGTAGGCAGAAAGGCGAATCGTCCGCTTGTCTAAGTGCAATCATCTACAAACGAGCGCTTCGGTCCTCTACGGGTCCGATTAAAGGAAGACATCAAAGCAGTTCACAGGCGAGCTGCTACATTGTTACCAGCAGGTTCGATCAATAAGCGACTGACCCAGAGATGTATAGTGAACTCAAAAGAGGTTCTCTGGAAGTGAACGTGTACTTCTCGTTATGATAAGACAAAATACTGCTCCTTCGGAGGGGTAAGACAGTCGCTTTTTCCTCGCTCCATGGAGCAACGGAACGGGAAAGGGAATGACTAATAGTGGTACAAGGTTCCTTTCCTCATGCACCACATGGTAGCTTGCGGAATATGTACCTAGATGTAAGAATGTAGTGAATTCCCTATCGTTTTTGGAAGATGCTATTTGCATCCAACAATACGACAGGAAGCAGCAGGGCCAAATATCCACAGCTTGTGTTAAACAATTTTTATTAGCTTGCACAATTTAAATACACTGAAACAGAAAAATTTCACAACCTCACAGGACCACAACAAAATATTTTGCTTAAACCCTGTTTGAGAAAATTTCTGTGGGTGTAAATAGTTAAACAGTCAAAACTTGCCACAACGTAAACCCGCAAGACTATCTAGTACAATGACTTCTCTTTTACAATATAAATTCACACCAAGATATAACATTAAGGCATAACGTAAGGCACACGAATAACAATAAGGCAACTTCTAAAACTTCAACGCTCGGCAATGAAGTTAACGAACACACGAACTTCTGAAAAAGGAATAATCCAGTTGATGCCAGTACAATTAGGCACTAATTAAATAACAAACTATTAATAAAAACATTGCCTCACAACTTAACATCCCCTGAGAATATACGCACATGAAACCCTCCTTTATAAAAAATAAACTTCACAATCAACATACAAGGTACAAATATGATACAAATGGCTGATAAGGGAATTCAGCATTATCAAGACGGAGCCTCTAGCAATCTGATGGGGCAATGATTACAGGTTTAAATTCATATGTCCAGCGAAAGGTACACCCTCAAAAGGCGGCGGACGAACGAGCTACCAAGCCTAACGGTATGACAGAGCCAGGAACAAAGAGAACAGAAATTCACAACTTAAGGATGAGATCGAGATAGAAGGCCAGGGACATGGAACCCGGTATAAAGGAACATAGTTCCATTGGCAACGGCCAAGTCGTCAACCTACAGTAGTAGGTCCCACCGTTGTTGTTGTCTTCAGTCCTGAGACTGGTTTGATTCATCTCTCCACGCTACTCTATCCTTGGGAAGTATCTTCATCTCCCAGTACCTACTGTAACCTACATCCTTCTAATTCTGCTTAGTGTGTTCATCTCTTGGTCTCCCTCTACGATTTTTACCCTCAACACTGCCGTCCAGTACTAAATTAGTGATCCCTTGATGCCTCAGAACATGCCCTACCAACCGATCCCTTCTTCTAGTCAAGTTGTGCCACAAACTTCTCTTCTCCCTAATCCTATTCATTACTTCCTGATTAGTTATGTGATCTACCCATCTAATCTTCAGCATTCTTCTGTAGCACCACATTTCGAAAGCTTCTATTCTCTTCTTGTCCAAACTACTTATCGTCCATGTTTCACTTCCATACATGGCTACACTCCATACAAATACTTTCAGAAACGACTTCCTGACACTTAAATCTATACTAGATGTTAACAAATTTATCTACTTCAGAAGTGCTTTCCTTGCCATAGCCAGTCGACATTTTATATCCTCTCTACTTCGACCATCATCAGTTATTTTGCTCCCCAAATAGCAAAACTCCTTTACTACTTTAAGTGTTTCATTTCCTAATCAAATTCCCTCAGCATCACCTGACTTAATTCGACTACATTCAATTTTCCTCGTTTTTCTTTTGTTCGTGTTCATCTTATATCCTCCTTTCAAGACACTACCCATTCCTTTCAACTGCTCTTTCAAGCCCTTTGCGGTCTCTGACAGAATTACAATGTCATCGGCGAACCCCAAAGTTTTTATTTCTTCTCCATGGATTTTAATACCTACTCCGAATTTTTCTTTTGTTTCCTTCACTGCTTGATCAATACACAAATTGAATAACATTGGGGAGAAGATGCAACCCTGTCTCACTCCCTTCCCAACCACTGCTTCCCTTTGCTATCCCTCGACTCTTATGACTGCCATCTGATTTCTGCACAAATTGTAAATAGCCTTTCGCTCCCTGTATTTTACCCCTGCCACCTTCAGAATTTGAAACAGAGTATTCCAGCCAACATTGTCAAAAGCTTTCTCTAAGTCTACAAATGCTAGAAACGTAG
This sequence comes from Schistocerca cancellata, assembly GCF_023864275.1. NCBI lineage: Eukaryota > Metazoa > Arthropoda > Insecta > Orthoptera > Acrididae > Schistocerca > Schistocerca cancellata. Next base: position 580,047,654 of record NC_064626.1, read on the forward strand.
GTTTGCCTTTCCTTAATCTTTCTTCTAAGATAAGTCGTAGGGTCAGTATTGCCTCACGTGTTCCAATATTTCTACGGAATCCAAACTGATCTTCCCCGAGGTAGGCTTCTACTAGTTTTTCCATTCGTCTGTAAAGAATTCACGTTATTATATTGCAGCCGTGACTTATTAAACTGATTGTTCGGTAAATTTCACATCTGTCAGCACCTGCTTTCTTTGGGATTGGAATTATTATATTCTTCTTGAAGTCTGAGGGTATTTCACTTGTCTCATACACCTTGCTCACCAGATGGTAGAGTCTTATCAGGACTGGCTCTCCCAAGACTGTCAGTAGTTCTAATGGAATGTTGTCTACTCCCGGGGACTTAGGACTTTCAGTGCTCTGTCAAACACATATCATATCTCCCATTTCATCTTCATCTACATCCTCTTCCATTTTCATAATATTGTCCTCAAGTACATTGCCCTTGTATAGGGCCTCTATATTCTCCTTCCACCTTTCTGCTTTCCATTCTTTGCTTAGAACTGGGTTTCCATCTGCGCTCTTGATATTCATACAAGTGGTTCTCTTTTCTCCAAAGGTCTCTATAATTATCTTGTAGGCAGAATCTATCTTACCCTTAGTGATTAAGCCTCTACATTTTTACATTTGTCCTCTAGCCATCTCTTTTTAGCCATTTTGCACTTCCCGTCGATCTCATTTTTGAGACGTTTGTATTCCTTTTTGCTGTCTTCATTTACTGCATTGTTATATTTTCTACTTTCATCAATTAAATTCAATATTTCTTCTGTTACCCATGGATTTCTACTAGCCCGCGTCTTTTTACCTACTTGATACTCTGCTGCCTTCACTACTTCATCCCTCAAAGCCACCCATTCTTCTTCTACTGTATTTCTTTCCCCATTCTTGTCAATTGTTCCCTTATGCTCTCCCTGACACTCTGTACAACCTCTGGTTTAGTCAGTTTATCCAGGTCCCATCTCCTTAAATCACCACCTTTTTGTAGTTTTAATCTACAGTTCATAACCAACAGATTGTGGTCAGAGTCCACATCTGCCCCTGGAAATGTCTTACAATTTAAAACCTGGTTCCTAAATCTCTGTCTTACCATTATATAATCTATCTGAAACCTATCAGTATCTCCAGGCCTCATCCACGTATACCACCTTCTTTTATGATTCGTGAACCAAGTCATAGATTTGATTAAGTTGTGCTCTGTGCAAAATGCTACCAGGCGGCGTCCTCTTTCATTTATTACCCCCAATCCATATTCACCTACTACGTTTCGTTTTCTCCCTTTTCCTACTGACGAATTTCAGTCACCCATGATTATTAAATTTTCGTCTCTCTTCACTATCTGAATAATTTCTTGTATTTCATCATAGATTTGTTCGTCATCGGCAGAGCTAGTAGGCATATAAACTTGTACTACTGTGGTAGGCTTGGGCTTCGTATCTATCTTGGCTACAACAATGCGTTCACTATGCTGTTTGTAGTAGCTTACCCGCATTCTTATTTTCCTATACATTATTAAACCTACTCCTGCATTACCCCTATTTGATTTTGTGTTTATAACCCTGTAGTCACCTGACCAGAAGTCTTGTTCCTCCTGCCACCGAACTTCACTAATTCGAACTATATCTAACTTTAACCTATCAGTCTCCCTTTTTAAATTTTCTAATCTACCTGACCGATTAAGGGATCTGACATTCCACGCTCCGATCCGTAGAACGCCAGTTTTCTTTCTCCTGATAACGACGTCCTCTTGAGTAGTCCCAGCCCGGAGATCCAAATGGGGGACTATTTTACCTCTGGAATATTTTACCCAAGAGGACGCCATCATCATTTAACCATACAGTAAAGCTGCATGCCCTCGGGAAAAATTACGGCTGTAGTCCCACCGTACCGGACGATATACACTTCGCTGCGCACAAATAAAACATAAATCAACTACAACAGCACACTTGCAATTGCACATTCACATTACATAGAAGAATAAAAATAATGTGGAAACAGGAAGGCTCCCTCCCATTTTTATTCTTTTTTTTTTTTAAACTCAACACTTAGTAATTCGTTTAGACACTGTCATTCACGCATAAATAAGATTGTTCCTTGAAATATAATGGCAACAGCTGAGTATCACTTTAAACTGGGAAGAGCCCAACTGGACTACAATTTCATAGAACCTTTTGTAGTTCTGCCAGACAACATCCTCTTTCGTTGAGGTGCAAATTTTGGTACTTGATGACCAAGATTACAACTATTTTATATACGGCATTACTCCGTACTAAGAAGCTCACCTGGTTCCCTTACATCTAGCTGCAGATCCTTCCTCAAGTGGAAAGAAGCAAAGATGGAAACCTCAAGCTCTGTTATCACGGCGCGTGTGACATAACCTTGACATATCATGTTCGTCACTGAAGACAACATTAGTTAACCATTAACATATATCTGCATACATCATAATCAATTGTACCTGTTTAGATCGAACACACACCACGTGCCCAGGCGAATGGTTGCTGCCAGGCGACGCTCCGGCAAGCTCTTCTTTTCAATATGCGCTGCGTGGCGACAAAAGCCAAACACCACGCCTCGTGCTGGAACACAAAACGTTTCCGCCGTCTACGGCCGTTGCACTCTAATAATAGCAAGCGCAATGAGCATGCGTACCAAGTAAGGGTGAACCTCCTGACGTTGCTGTAACCGCAACCGACAGACGAAACAGTGACCTCTGCTGCCTCGACGCTGCAGACTTAAATAGCCGAACCTGCGATGAACAACAGACTCGTGACCGGCCAAAGCGAAATCGGCGACAAAGATGACACTACAAGGAAGGGTACTGGCGGCTGCCTCGCGAAGTATGTTTTAATCTCTGGATATAAGCGCTCCAGGCTTCTCATGTCCGGTATTTTGATAAAGAAACGTATCTCAGTGTTAGTTTGAGGAATCTTGATTCGACGCCATCTGGTGATCAATGAAGGTTGGCACGATTCTATTGCGAATTTTCTGATTTGCAAAAAAAAAGGACAACTAACAGCACTTTCAATTTCAGTTTCCGGGAGAGGGCCTGATGTGGCGTACACAGTATTATCAGATAGGATAGCGTATTATGAAGAGTACAGACGCCAATGACTATGTTAGGGGAACTTTTACGGCTCCTATCTACAGAGATGCGCCTCTTTCTTGATTTAAGCGGCTTTCGTCTGAAGGGTGACAATATACGACCACAACAGTCTGAGTTGGTGAACGGGTAACTGCCGTTGCTGATCAGAAATATTAATCTCGTCCCTCCGATTTAAATCTTTTTCGTTCAATAAGGGTCTGAATACCAAGAATTCGACCACTAACAGTACTTTCACAGTGCGTTGCCGATGTCAGCAGGGCTCTTGATAGGCAAAGATAGACCCAACAGAAATCCATTATTCACAGCTGATAAATGCACGTTGGCATCGCCTCCTGCTATACGACGGCATAAAACCTCACACTGATGGTCTATGTAGTACCGGCGGCTACTACCTCCCTTAATATACGAACGCGTCTTCAAGTATAATGTGTCCGAGTCGAGTGTTACTATGGTGCCACAAAGATTCAGGAATATCGCCGGCCCCTTATGATTAAGTACTCTAATAAATTGTAAATATCTGAAATCCAAAAGCGAGAGTCCGTCAGCAACAATAACTACCGTACCTGAAAAGAACTGACGACTCAAGTTCTACCTAACGCTGTGACTTTTAGCGAAATGTGGCAAAGCCTATTAGTCCTGTATAGTCTGATACAGGCAGATCACTGCCGCTAATGACGCAGCATGTGGAAACCGAGAAGTCGATGGCTGAAAATATAGTACAGAGTGAATGTAACGCATGCAGTAACATGACCCGGTGTAAGTACTGACAAAGAAAACCCACAATACACGTAGAGATGCAGGAACAATTAACAAGGAGGGTCTAATCAGATTCCATGTGCAGAAAGGCAGTCTAAATAAGGCGTCAGTGACGAGAAGCAAACTGCCAGACCTGTTGTAAAATCTGCTAACCACTAAAACTGCAACTTCAGGAAGGCTTGCAGCTAACGGAATTTTCTTCTTCTTCTTTTTTCTTTCACAGCACAGTATATATCCGTAGAAAGACTATATGATGAAACTTGTACGGTATTTGAGGGTATATTGGATCCAGTATTTACCACACAAAAATCACTTCTGAGAGCAAAAATGATTCGGCAGCAAATCAAACTCAGGGTGGATTATAAAGAAATGAATGTGCTACTTCAGTTCTAGACACCATTCCATCAATCTTAGTGTCTGGTGAGCGTCAGTCTATCGGCCACGCATGCTGTTCTCAGTGTGTGAGAAATCTGGAGACCGTGCTAGCCAAGGAAACGGATAGTCACCCCCCTGTCGAGGCGGGTGAAGACGGCACAGGCAATATGCAGTCTTGGGCTGTCTTGTTGAAAGGTAGCATAACAGAGAGTTCTACGATAGTACACAAAAGTATTACGCCTGTTGTCCTAATTACCGGTGTAACGTTGCTACTTTAATTTGGTATGCTGATGTGTAAGGTTGTAACTTTAATTTGCTATGCTGAAATCGGTGCTAATTGACAATGAAAGTGGGTTAAAAGCCGTGATCTGTCTGGGGACGTTAACCGTGGATTACTGGGCAACTGTTTCATTAGATATTTAGTCTAGGTTTACCATGCAGACTAACATTAATGATAATCCTTTAATAGTCATACAAAACCGGTAATATATATATATAAAAGGAGAATTTAAATAAAAAGAAAGAACTCAGTTTATATTTGGAAATTTATTTTAAGATTGTTCATTGAAATTTCAGCATATTATACGTGAGTTATAACTGAGCTGGTGCCTTATTTACGATTGAAAAAATGTGAGATTGTAATCTTACGGAACACATAAAATATGGACCCAAGATTGGGAGACTGGATACAACACTGCATTCATAAAATAACACACGAAGAACATTGAAACATAAGCAAGAAGAAATTAACCACAACCAACAGATTCAGTTTTTACCCAAAGAAATTACGTTCATACCACAATCCTGTCCGTCATGTAATTACTACACACTGGTATACTAAATTCATATTAACTCTTTGTGAAGTCTTCGCAAAAAGAATAGCTGAGGGCTACTTTGATGATTACACCACATGCTCCACGTGGTCAACTTGGTTTACACAAAGCGTACAACTCCACAATAATTTTGATAATTAAAATACATTAGATCGAAAAGCAATTGACAAAAGAAAAACCTTGAACTGGTTACTAACGTCTTACTATTAACCTGATGGGTCAAACAGTTATATAAGCACGTGGTACTGGTCTCGCAAAGTACACCCCACGTGGGTTGAACATAAAGAAAAGCATAAAGAAAAGTTGCTATATTAAAAAAAATATTCTCAAGACGAGACGTTATAATCTCACGCACATTCGGATTTAAGATTGATGAACTTAGTTAGAGTTACTGATCAACACGTGGTTCCACTTTACTCACAAAGTAGTAACAAAGCAACTACCGGAAAATAACCTGAACTTCACACGATAATTACACTGTGCTGCAATTTAAGATAACATCGGATATTTTAGACCTAAACCCGAAATAAAGGTGATTAAATTTTCAGTTAGGCTGAACTTAAGAAATCCATTGTCCTACGGACTTAACAGACACGCGCTTAGCCGGAGATCTTACCACTTCAGACGCTCGCCACGGCCACACTGCAACTGCCTTACTGCCGAGCGTGCTTCCTCTGGGTGGCTCACAAAGACCAACGGAAGTGGCCAGAGGGGCAGCTTCCTATACCAACATGACAACGGACGGACAGGACCATACTAAGGATAGAAACCTCTTTGCTTTTAGGAAGCGTAGCTACCTGTTCCGACGTTGGTCCTACTGTTCTCTAGCAGACAGCCTTGTCTGCTACCCTCAAGCATGCAACTAGAAATACATATGCTCATTCATCCTCTCTCACAAAAGGGAAGGGGGATGACAGTATCTTATCATATACAGTATATAAAAGAAAGCGGATGTAGGTTCCGTATGAGACTGTGTGACATGAATTACATATAAGAATTACATATAAACTGTGCTTTAAAGTGTAGTAGTGTGACAGATCGTTCTTGTTTATGTGTAAAAGTAACACGTTCCACTGCTCAGTCTCCTCCCAGATAGTCAGAAACGCCACAGTACATTTAGAAGAGGAATTTATTCCATAAATGGCAACAGATTTAAGAAATTAAACATGAAAGGAATCCAACAGAGACCTTTCATAACCCCAACGCTCCGGGAAAAGACTGTGCAGGGAATTTTCTGGCCATGTTAGGACATTCCCAAGCAGGCTTCTCACACCCTACTTAAACCAAAAGTGTAAAAGAAAAGGCATAAGGACATCAGCTACTTGCTAAAACACAATAATTTCAACACATCTTTAGAATCTACCAATTTCAATCAGAAAAAAAAGAACACAATCTGTGACACCTATTTAAAAGGTAGTGTAGACCTAATTCGGTCAGCAAGTAAAAACAATGGTTCCTGTGTCATTAATATGAAAACAATTTCTGGTTGTTACCCTTATGGAGTTCACCAGTATTTGCTCATTGCAAGAGCCAACTGATCACAGGAAAATTTATGACTGTTTATTAACAAGCAAAATTTATGAAAATAGCAAAGGTGCCACAGCAATTAAAAAAAGAACATCAAATAACATCGGTATTAAAAAGCAGAACATAACAATGCACAATCTGCAAAAGCAACAAAATGATAAGAGAAAAAAACATGTTTTACAAAGTGGTTATCGCAAAAAAATTCTATTCGTATAAAACTAATAATTTGTAGAATTAAAATAACTATGTGGCACTCATTTAATCACTCTACTATATTTCAATTAGCTAGCAAACACTGAGCACTGTGTCATTATACTGAAACTACAATAATTATGTGATTATTACCCTTAAGGGGTTCCTCACAGTAAATATGCCCCATGCAAAGGCTAATCGATCACAGTTCAATGAGAATAAAAAGCTATCTGACTGATAAACGAAGCAATGCCACAGCAATGAATTTACGAAACAAAATATCACAAATCTAATACATCACACAAAAACAAACATTGGTAAATAAAACAGTACAATAGTCAACATCTAAAACAAAAAAAACACCTTTAAATAAAACACCTGCAAAATACAAGAGTCAAAGTCTAAAAAAGATAAATAGAACACCTGCAAAATACAAGAGTCAGTCTAATAAACACCAATAAATCGAACTCCTGCAAAACACACGAGTCAAAGTTTCTCTGACAGAAACACACGTATATGCACTGGACTAAGAACCGTATAATCACTGTTCACTGACACTCAGTACTTCCACTGTGCCGAGGCACAATATAGGGGAAAGAGGGGGGGTTCGTCGCCGCAGCTGTCAGTAGGGATTTTTTTTGTCCATCTGTTGCGTGCGATCCCGCCGTCTCTGCCCTCTCATGAAGTTTCTCCCGTGTCACGTCATCTCGATTTGGTTCCATGTTTGTGTTGTCAAATTCGTGCGGTATCCTCGTTTGACACGCTAGGTTGATATTCCTGGGCAAGGATGACACTTAATGGCTCTTCTTTTGTGCCACCCTTAGCGACCAGAGAACATCGAACCATGATTTACTGTCGCTTGACAGTAGGCATCCATCAGGAAATGTCGATAGGCGTCGTTGACGTCTGCAAGTTTCTCTGGGCAGTACCTGTCAAAAGGCTCCACGCCCCTTGTGTTGTTTCACCGCGGCCGTCTCGTCACGGTCGCGTGCGTGTGGTGCGTTGCCAGCAGATGGATTTCCGCGCGGTGGACCGCTCGCCCATCTCAGTTCATCGCCTCGAGGAAGGGTCGCCCGGGGCGGCCGCCCATTAGCTCAAGGTGCAAGGGAAAGTGTTTGCCGCGTACCCTTCTTTTGTTGTCGGCCGCGCTCCCGAAGTGGCCTGGCTGACAGCGTGTCCTGCTGGGAAACCCGCCAGTTTACAACTAGTCCGGCTGCTCCCGCTGTCTCTTAAGAGTTTTGCCGGTTCGCTTTCACGTTCTCAACTGCATTCACAGAAATTTTTCATCATCCTTATGTGATTACACAATGTCATACATAATACCACTTAGTATTGTCTTTCACAATTTTTACGAACAAAGTGAGACTTAATTTTTTTTTAAATAAAAAAATTAGATGAATCGACAATATAAAATAAAATTTAAATGACTTGACAATGTAAAAAAAAATAAAAGTGAAATGACTTGACAGTATAAAAATAAAAATTTAAATGAACTGACAATATAATATTTAAATCCACATCACTAATGTGGTTCACTTACGTTTTAATAAATCAAATGCTATTTATTAATTCACTAAAATGAATAGGATTATGCCTTGTGCAAGTATAGGTCAGGACAGCATAGGGTTCACATGTTATTTACACACACATACATCCACACCTGTTGTCTATTCTACAAACTAACTACCCATAAACATGCATTACTCAATATTCTACTTCAATCCACTACTAGTTAACCCAATAAGCTACTTCAATGCTATTTCAACACCGTGTATATACCACTACAACATTGTTCTATTTCGTCCTCTTCTTGACGCTCGCGCCATACGTCTTGTCACATGATAAATATGGAGAACTTTCCTTAAACATACACATTAAAAAGAACAATGGTTATTTACACGCCAAAACATTTATACCAGTTCGCACACCTGAAAAGAGACTCGCAATTATACATTTATCATACTCATATATTCACACATAAAACAGTAAGAAAATTTCACCTAAAATTACGTTATCACAACAATTAATCACACAGATGACTCTGAGAAGGTTAAAAATATTTGCATTATACAGGTTATATTACATTTTCTTACCCATTTTGCTGCGATTTCGTTCCTTCTTTACGTTACCTTTCGCTTCCAAATCAGTTATTTCGCCTGTGGTGGTTATTCTGGATTCATTTCTCATGAATGGCAAAATTGTGGTCACCTCTATTCTGTAAAACAGTATCATCTTAACATATTGAACTTACAACAGACACAAAAGATCCGAATCCTCCTGTAGTTTAAATGACAAATGTTTTGCTTTATCCTTATTACCTTAAACCAAGCTTTCCTTCGTTCCCATAATCAAAATTATTTAATCATCCTCTACCTTCAAGAGGGAAATTTCCTCAGTACAAATCATATAGGCTGCAGTGCATCCCGCACCAGCGAAAACAGTAAGCTGTAATGCTCACAGCATCAGCAAAACACATAAACGTCGCTTTTCTAGGACAAGTATTAACGCAGAATAATTTTTTAGGCTTTGGCTCAACATCAATCAAGACTACAAAAAGGATCCATATTTCCGTTCCATTCTCCATTTGCTGAAAAGCTGCTCGTATTTGACTACCACAATAATATTTCAGAGCCACATAAATTACACAAACCACAATTCTTCTTTCACCTTGAAGGGAATCAATATACTTACGAAATCCACAGACAGCACTTTACGTACTCAGCTATAAAGAACAAAAAAGACATATATCATCAATATTAACGTATTAGCGTATATTGGGAAGCCATTTGTTAAACAATCGTATTATCGCATCCTGTTTTCAAGATTCTGAACTTACTCATTCCTTTCTCAGAGTTCTCCTATCTTAAAATATTCATACACCACGCATACTATAGTAAGAGATCCTCATTTATACAGACAGATATAGAATAGTAATAGATAGATAGTAGCACTGAAAGCAGAAAATCGGAAACAAGGCTATTAACAGCTGGGGACCTGGGTTTGCCAGACCCATAATACCCACAGATCGGATATTCCGCTGAGTTTTGCTATCTTAAAATATTCATACAGCACGCATACTATAGTAAGAGATCCTCATTTACACTGACAGGTATAGAATAGTAATAGATAGATAGTAGCACTGAAAACAGAAAATCGGAAACAAGGCTACTAACAGCTGGGGACCTGGGTTTGCCAGACCCATAATACCCACAGATCGGATATTCCCCTGAGTTTTGCATTAATTCAGCAACGATCTTGCTTCTCTCAGGAGCGACTCCATTCAATTTACACACAAAACAAAAAAAAAAACATAAACAGCATTTTACTCGTTCACAAAGAAACCTTTTATCTTCACGTTTGAATCAAACTAAATCCTAATTGCACAAGGAAACAAAAAAATTAAAACATCACTTCAATCCATCACATAGAAACATCTTTATCATTAATTTTTTTACCAACATATTATTCAAAATGCATACGTCACAAATTTAAACTAATCAATTCTTTCTCCTCACCGTCCTCTCTACTTCTCACTGTCCTTTCTAGTCATTTGCCATGTCGCTCATTTGTTCCGATTGGGCACCTTCTGCGCTGATCGTTTGTCATTGCCGGTTTCGTTCATTTCCATTTGCTGGATTATGTCTAGGGTTAGCCGGCCGAATTTCAACATCATGAGGTGCTCCGCCTACAGTCCTATTCCCACCGTATTCATCATAGTGTCGATTCTGGTTGCCGTACCTGTAGCGTTCACGATCCTGTCTACGTCCTCGATCATTTCTGTTGTTCCACCTGTGTTCGCGACAGTTACCCCAGTTTCTATACGGCCTGTCCCGATTATTGTTCCGTTCGCGTCGCGACGACCAGTCACGCCGTTGATTAGTACTACGGCCACGACTGCGATCGCGCTGCTGTGCCCCGTAATAACTTTGTGCCTGATTAGGCGGGCATTCTGCTGTATTATATTCCAAATCTTGGAGAAGTGTTTTAAACGTTTCCACGTCCTCTTTGCATCGTCCCGCAAGAATGACGTGCCGCAAGTGCATCGGCAATTTGGTGATGCATATCCTAATTAGTTCCGCAGGCCCGTATGGGTCGTATAGGAATTGATTTGCCTGCAGCATGTGGTCGAATAGGCGTGCAGGGCTGCCGAAACCAGACTGGTTCAAATTTGGCAGCATAATTATGCCATGTTTGACCCTATCTTGTGCCGCTTCCGACCAATAGGCGGACAGAAAGGCTTGTCGAAACTCCCGAGTGGAGTTGCAGTGACGCGCTGCCGACCTCATGCGAATCGCCGGTTCGCCTTCCAAATAGCCACACATATATATTATCTTATGTGAACTTGCCCAGTCGGGAGGAAGACAGAACTCAAATTGCTCGAGCCATGCTCGTGGATGTATTCCTTTTTGCGAATTTCGGAATATCTCAAACTTTCTCACCGTAAGGAAATGTTTGAAATCAAATCCCCGCATTTCCTCCTGGCGAGGCCCTTGAATGTTTCTATTATTCTCATGTCTGCCCCTCAAATTACATTCTTCCCTGTCGTCAAAATCTCCCTCGTGGCCGGAGTCCCTCTCTGCACTGTTCGTACGGCTATTTTTAATGCTATTGGCGAGTTCGGAATCACACGCCATGCGGTTTTCCAGATGCGCCACGCGTTCTTGTAATTCGCCTGTTACAGCTCTGTTTTGCCTGTTCACTTCGAACTGTCCCTTCTAAAATCTAAGAAGCGAACGCACTTCTTCGGTCTCTGCGGCCGCTACCGGTGTAGTATTGTTCTCGCTTTCTGTCAGCTTCATCGTGCCTACAGTGTCCGCTAATGCCGCAATCTTATCATCAATTTGTCTCTTGTCCTCCGCCCCAGTCTGCTTCAATTGTTCTATTTGCTGTTCCAACGCGTGGATCGCTAAACTGTTGGCCGCTATTGTGTTGCTAACGGACGTGGGACAATGCGTTTCCGCCTCTTGGAGCCTCGAGATTACCTGCTGGTGTTCCCTTTGGCATTCTTCCCGCAGCTCTTGGAAATTCCTAAGAAGCCGTTCTTCGCTTTCTTTAGATTCGGTATCGCCCCTCCGCTTGCTCTGTTCTAAGGCTTGCAGACGATCATCGATTTGTTCAAATGTATGGCCTAATTCTTTCATAATATCACTTTTTATCTCACTTGCCAGATTGTTTATTCTTTGTGAGATATCATCGGACACTCTCTGCATCGACTTGTCGACTTTATTTGTCTGCTGCATTAGTTTTTCGTCTATTTGTTCGCCTAGCTCCCGGATCGATTTTTCAGATTTCTGCGTCATTTGTTCGCCTAGCTCGCGGATCGATTTTTCGGATGATTCTTTTTGTTCTCGGAACGATTTTTCAAATGATTCTTTATTTTGTTGCAATAAGGCTTTCATGAGTTCTGCCAAATCAATTTGGTTAGTTGAAGGCAAATTAATTTGTGGCTCTGATGTGAGCCCGTTCGTCCTGTCTTGCATTTCGTCTGAAGTATTCCCCATTGCATTTTCGGAACCGCCCGACGCGTTAACATTCGAAATTAAATTATCCCCTTGGTCCATGTTGGTTAGGTTGTCGGACCGCTTACTTTTAGTTTGGTTACGTGTCTGCATTAGTGCAATTTATAACCGGTATGCGACACACTAATCAAAATAAATGTGTCCCACAAAAATTACGACAGTCACACGAAAGATACCCAACCTAGTATGCACTTTTTCACACGCAAAACAAATTTTTATCTTAGATCGAAACAGTGGAATTTACAAGCGACAATAAAAAAACACACAGACATATAAAACACACAATTATAAAAAAAACACAACAAGACAAACAACGCAACGCCGATCAACAATGCCGTGAATCTTTTGAAAGTCTGCTCGGAAACAACGCAGAAGTTGTTTGAGCGCTGTAAGGAAAAAAAATTAAGATTATAACACGCTCGCAATCTAACATTTCAGAGATTCCAGAGTCTAGCGAAATCACAGAACAGGGTCGCCATGTGTAATATTGTAACTTTAATTCGGTATGCTGAAGTGTAATATTGTGACTTTAATTTTGGTATACTGAAATCGGAGCTAATAGACAATGAAAGTTGGTTAAAAGCCGTGATCTGTCTGGGGACGTTAACCGTGGATTACTGGGCAACTGTTTCATTAGATATTTAGTCTAGGTTTACCATGCAGACTAACATTAATGATAATCCTTTAATAGTCATACAAAACCGGTAATATATATATAAAAAAGGAGAATTTAAATAAAAAGAAAGAAATCAGTTTATATTTGGAAATTTATTTTAAGATTGTTCATTGAAATTTCAGCATATTATACGTGAGTTATAACTGAGCTGGTGCCTTATTTACGATTGATAAAATGTGAGATTGTAATCTTACGGAACACATAAAATATGGACCCAAGATTGGGAGACTGGATACAACACTGCATTCATAAAATAACACACGAAGAACATTGAAACATAAGCAAGAAGAAATTAACCACAACCAACAGATTCAGTTTTTACCCAAAGAAATTACATTCATACCACAATCCTGTCCGTCATGTAATTACTACACACTGGTATACTAAATTCATATTAACTCATTGTGAAGTCTTCGCAAAAAGAATAGCTGAGGGCTACTTTGATGATTACACCACATGCTCCACGTGGTCAACTTGGTTTACACAAAGCGTACAATTCCACAATAATTTTGATAATTAAAATACATTAGATCGAAAAGCAATTGACAAAAGAAAAACCTTGAACTGGTTACTAACGTCTTACTATTAACCTGATGGGTCAAACAGTTATATAAGCATGTGGTACTGGTCTCGCAAAGTACACCCCACGTGGGTTGAACATAAAGAAAAGCATAAAGAAAAGTTGCTATATTAAAAAAAATATTCTCAAGACGAGACGTTATAATCTCACGCACATTCGGATTTAAGAGTTACTGATCAACACGTGGTTCCACTTTACTCACAAAGTAGTAACAAAGCAACTACCGGAAAATAATCTGAACTTCACACGATAATTACACTGCGCTGCAATTTAAGATAACATCGGATATTTTAGACCTAAACCCGAAATAAAGGTGATTAAATTTTCAGTTAGGCTGAACTTAAGAAATCCATTGTCCTACGGACTTAACAGACACGCGCTTAGCCGGAGATCTTACCACTTCAGACGCTCGCCACGGCCACACTGCAACTGCCTTACTGCCGAGCGTGCTTCCTCTGGGTGGCTCACAAAGACCAACGGAAGTGGCCAGAGGGGCAGTTTCCTATACCAACATGACACCGGGCGGACAGGACCATACTAAGGATAGAAACCTCTTTGCTTTTAGGAAGCGTAGCTACCTGTTCCGACGTTGGTCCTACTGTTCTCTAGCCTTGTCTGCTGCTACCCTCAAGCATGCAACTAGAAATACATATGCTCATTCATCCTCTCACACAAAAGGGAAGGGGGATGACAGTATCTTATCATATACAGTATATAAAAGAAAGCGGATGTAGGTTCCGTATGAGACTGTGTGACATGAATTACATATAAGAATTACATATAAACTGTGCTTTAAAGTGTAGTAGTGTGACAGATCGTTCTTGTTTATGTGTAAAAGTAACACGTTCCACTGCTCAGTCTCCTCCCAGATAGTCAGAAACGCCACAGTACATTTAGAAGAGGAATTTATTCCATAAATGGCAACAGATTTAAGAAATTAAACATGAAAGGAATCCAACAGAGACCTTTCACCGGTTATCCAAATCTTTGGTGAGGCTGTGTACACAGTAACACCCCAAACCCTCAGAAAAGCCAGTAGTGCAATGAGGAGTGGAATATGGCAACATCCGTTCTCCTCAGAGTCTTCACACACAGATAAGTCCAGTGGTTGGTGCATGCAGAAATGCGGCACGCCCAAGAAGATCATGTGGTGTCACTTCTGTGTCCATGGTTGTAAAGTGTTCCGCCATTGTCTGCGCACCCTGTGCTGCTGAATCAAGTAAAGTCACAACAGTGTTCAAGTATCTGATGGTCCGTTGTGCTCCATATATCGTTGCACCTTTTGTGCTGTTACGTGCCATGCTGGGAAAAAGCACTAACTTACGGTAAGAGTCGAGGCTCTATGTTCTTGAGCGCTAGAGCGAACGACATGTCTGGCTTCTGAATCGCATGACGCAGATGGGATCCTCCGTAGCATTCAGTGTGGCCCACTTCCTCCTTAGATTCCTTATTCACAGCATATACAAACAGTAATATCAGGGAATATCGAACCATAATCACGACAGGCTCTGTTACTGGCACTGCCGAATTCCGACTGGTGATGCTGGATGTTTCTTCTCTTTACATGAGGCAAAACATGATGTTCTCACAAGCAACCAACACTCAAATGCAATTTCTGGAACAGAAACGCACAGTGTGAACGTGGATGCCTATTCCGTGCTGTTTCTCTGAAAATCTAGTCATTATCTTACAAACCTTCTTAGATCATCGTTGCGGTATGATATGTTCGTAGGTACTTTTCTTCTCGAGGTATGAATAACTATACCTTGCACTTTTGGGCACATCCACCAGTGTCAGACAAAAAAGTCTTGTTATCTTGAGGTTGATGTAGTCAGACTCGAAATACAAATGGAGCTTTACATACACTACGCAATACAATTAGAGGATCACTTTTTCGAAATAACATGATTGTCGGCAATTGAGATACAGAAGTTTGAAATTATGCTCTATCCTAAAATCTTCCTCTATTACGAAGCCAAAGCGTCGTCCCTGTGACATCACCCTCGGGCTCAGCGACGCTTCAAACAGGGCGTCGACACATGCGAAAGAAAGACCAGAGCTCCGAATCTCGTGTTAGGTGAGGTGTTGCACGCTGTATATACAGTGTGTTTCATTAATGACCGGTATATTTGAAACGGCAATACAAACTAAACGAGCAGCGATAGAAATACACCGTTTGTTGCAATATGCTTGGGACAACAGTACATTTTCAGGCGGACAAACTTTCGAAATTACAGTAGTTACAATTGTCAACAACAGATGGCGCTGCGGTCTGGGAAACTCTATAGTACGATATTTTCCACATATCCACCATGCGTAGCAATAATATGGCGTATTCTCTGAATGAAATTACCCGAAACCTTTGACAACGTGTCTGGTGGAATGGTTTCACATGCAGATGAGATGTACTGCTTCAGCTGTTCAATTGTTTCTGGATTCTGGCGGTACACCTAGTCTTTCAAGTGTCCCCACAGAAAGAAGTCACAGGGGTTCATGTCTGGCGAATAGGGAGGCCAATCCACGCCGCCTCCTGTATGTTTCGGATAGCCCAAAGCAATCACACGATCATCGAAATATTCATTCAGGAAATTAAAGACGTCGGCCGTGCGATGTGGCCGGGCACCATCTTGCATAAACCACGAGGTGTTCGCAGTGTCGTCTAAGGCAGTTTGTACCGCCACAAATTCACGAAGAATGTCCAGATAGGGTGATGCAGTAATCGTTTCGGATCTGAAAAATGGGCCAATGATTCCTTTGGAAGAAATGGCGGCCCAGACCAGTACTTTTTGAGGATGCAGGGACGATGGGACTGCAACATGGGGCTTTTCGGTTCCCCATATGCGCCACTTCTGTTTATTGACGAAGCTGTCCAGGTAAAAATAAGCTTCGTCAGTAAACCAAATGCTGCCCACATGCATATCGCCGTCATCAATCCTGTGTACTATATCGTTAGCGAATGTCTCTCGTACAGCAATGGTAGCGGCGCTGAGGGGTTGCCGTGTTTGAATTTTGTATGGATAGAGGTGTAAACTCTGGCGCATGAGACGATACGTGGACGTTGGCGTCATTTGGACCGCAGCTGCAACACGGCGAACGGAAACCCGAGGCCGCTGTTGGATCACCTGCTGCACTAGCTGCGCGTTGCCCTCTGTGGTTGCCGTACGCGGTCGCTCTACCTTTCCAGCACGTTCATCCGTCACGTTCCCAGTCCGTTGAAATTTTTCAAACAGATCCTTTATTGTATCGCTTTTCGGTCCTTTGGTTACATTAAACCTCCGTTGAAAACTTCGTCTTGTTGCAACAACACTGTGTTCTTGGCGGTGGAATTCCAACACCAGAAAAATCCTCTGTTCTAAGGAATAAACCATGTTGTCCACAGCATACTTGCACGTTGTGAACAGCACACGCTTACAGCAGAAAGACGACGTACAGAATGGCGCACCCACAGACTGCATTGTCTTCTATAACTTTCACATCACTTGCTGCGACATCTGTTGTTAAAAATTGTAACTACTGTAATTTCGAAAGTGTGTCCGCCTGAAAAAGGACTGTTGTCCGAAGCATATTGCAATAAACGGTGTATTTCTATCGCTGCTCGTTTAGTTTTTACTGCCGTTTCAAATATACCGGTCATTTTTGAAACACCCTGTACTTTCCCACATGGACTGATCCACATATAAATAACACAAACGGTGACTGTTTATAAGTTCGTTAACAAAATCTCTCGCCGTTAGAAGGCGCTTTTTCATTCTACATTTCAATTCAACACTTAATAGAATGCCTGATATAAAGTAATCACGAGAAATATACAACAAGTACAACATATTTCGTACTGCAGTTGAAATTTGCCCTGTCGAATGACTGTTGAAAAAGATATCACAGAGATAACCATATTACTATGGATTTTCGGAAATACGCTTCATCTTTTAAATATTCATGTGTCTGAAGCTGCGTATTTTACCGTAAGTAGCTGACTTCTCTAACACGTTTGGAGGTTGTTATTACTCCTCTGGCAGGTCGCGTAATCACGGCACCATTCGAGATACCTAGCACCCAGCGGCCAGGTACACCACTGGCCATTAAAATTGCTACACCGCGAAGATGACATGCTACAGACGCGAAATTTAACCCACAGGAAGAAGATGCTGTGATATGCTAATGATTACCTTTTCAGAGCGTTTACACAAGGTTGGCGCCGGTGGCGACACCTACAACGTGCTGACATGAGGAAAGTTTCCAACCGCTTTCTCACACGCAAGCAGCAAATGACCGGCGTTGATTGGTGAAACGCTGTTGTGATGCCTCGTGTAAGGAGGAGAAGTGCTTACCATCACGTTTGCGACTTTGATAAAGGTCGGATTGTAGCCTATCGCGATTGCAGTTTATCGCATCGCGACATTGCTGCTCGCGTTGGTCGAGATCCAATGACTGTTAGTAAAATATGAAATCGGTGGGTTCAGGAGGGTAATACCGAACGCCCTGCTGGATCCCAACGGACTCGTATCACTAGCAGCCCAGATGACAGGCATCTTATCCGCACGGCTGTAACGGATCGTGCAGCCACGTCTCGACCCCTGAGTCAACAGATGGGGACGTTTGCAAGACAACAACCATCTGCACGAACAGTTAGACGACGTCTGCAGCAGCATGGACTATCAGCTCAGAGACCATGGTTGCGGTTACCCTTTATGCTGCATCACAGACAGGAGTGCCTGCGGTGGTGAACTCAACGACGAAACTGTGTGCACGAATGGCAAAACGTCATTTTTTTGGATGAATCAAGGTTCTGTTTACAGCATCATGATTGTCGTATCCCTGTTTGGCGACATCACGGTGAACGCACATTGGAAGCGTGATTTCGTCATCGCCATATTGGCGTATCACCCCGGCATGATGGTATGGGGTGCCATTGGTTACACGTCTCGGCCACTTCTTGTTCGCATTAACAACACTTTGAACAGTAGACGTTACATTTCAGATGTGTTACGACCCGTAGCTCTAACCTTCATTCGATCCCTGCGAAACCCTACATTTCAGCAGGATATTGCACGACCGCACGTTGCTGGTCCTGTACGGGGGCCTTTCTGGATACAGAAAATGTTCGACCGCTGCCCTGGCCAACACATTCTCCAGATCTCTCACCAATTGAAAACGTCTGGTCATTGGTGGCCGAGCAACTGGCTCGTCACAATACGCCAGTCACTACTCTTGATGAACTGTGGTATCGTGTTGAAGCTACATGGGCAGCTGTACCTGTACACGCCATCCAAGCTCTGTTTGACTCAATGACCAGGCGTATCAAGGCCGTTATTACGGCCAGAGGTAGTTTTTTTGGGTACTGATTTCTCCGGATTTATGCACACAAATTGCGTGACAATGTAATCACATGTCAGTTATAGTATAATATATTTGTCCAATGAATACCCGGTTATCATCTGCATTTCTTCTTGGTGTAGCAATTTTGAAGGCCAATAGTGTATTAAGTCCGGTTTCACACCAGCAACCCTCTGGTGTCTCTTCTGCCCGCCGGGGGATTCGTTGACAGCGGACATGGCAGAATACCGACCACTCAGTCGGATGACAGAGATACACCAGTGATTAGTCTGCAACTTTCATAATGCTGGATAATTTTGATACTTATGAAGTTAAAGCAGTTGCAGAGATTTTACTTTCCAATTCGGCATCAGTTGTTAAAGATATTATATAAATATACAAAAAATATATCACCTAAAATAAAATAAAGCCACTGAAAATCCCATATCAGTCCTCCCCCTATCTTCTCAATATACGAATAGGATAATGTTAAAAAAATCGTGTCGGGTGAGATAACCAAAAATGGAAAAAATGCAGAGTCTTAATACACTCTTGGAAATGGAAAAAAGAACACATTGACACCATAC
Source organism: Schistocerca cancellata (assembly GCF_023864275.1). NCBI lineage: Eukaryota > Metazoa > Arthropoda > Insecta > Orthoptera > Acrididae > Schistocerca > Schistocerca cancellata. The sequence goes on from NC_064626.1 coordinate 580,067,137, forward strand.
TTGCTTCGGACACTGCGAGAGGGCTGTACAAGCAATGATCACACGCACGGCACAGCGGACACACCAGGAACCGCGGTGTTGGCCGTCGAATGGCGCTAGCTGCGCAGCATTAGTGCACCGCCGCCGTCAGTGTCAGCCAGTTTGCCGTGGCATACGGAGCTCCATCGCAGTCTTTAACACTGGTAGCATGCCGCGACAGCGTGGACGTGAACCGTATGTGCAGTTGACGGACTTTGAGCGAGGGCGTATTGTGGGCATGCGGGAGGCTGGGTGGACGTACCGCCGAATTGCTCAACACGTGGGGCGCGAGGTCTCCACAGTACATCGATGTTGTCGCCAGTGGTCGGTGGAAGGTGCACGTGCCCGTCGACCTGGGACCGGACCGCAGCGACGCACGGATGCACGCCAAGACCGTAGGATCCTACGCAGTGCCGTAGGGGACCGCACCGCCACTTCCCAGCAAATTAGGGACACTGTTGCTCCTGGGGTATCGGCGAGGACCATTCGCAACCGTCTCCATTAAGCTGCGCTACGGTCCCGCACACCGTTAGGCCGCCTTCCGCTCACGCCCCAACATCGTGCAGCCCGCCTCCAGTGGTGTCGCGACAGGCGTGAATGGAGGGACGAATGGAGACGTGTCGTCTTCAGCGATGAGAGTCGCTTCTGCCTTGGTGCCAATGATGGTCGTATGCGTGTTTGGCGCCGTGCAGATGAGCGCCACAATCAGGACTGCATACGACCGAGGCACACAGGGCCAACACCCGGCATCATGGTGTGGGGAGCGATCTCCTACACTGGCCGTACACCACTGGTGATCGTCGAGGGGACACTGAATAGTGCACGGTACATCCAAACCGTCATCGAACCCATCGTTCTACCATTCCTAGACCGGCAAGGGAACTTGCTGTTCCAACAGGACAATGCACGTCCGCATGTATCCCGTGCCATCCAACGTGCTCTAGAAGGTGTAAGTCAACTACCCTGGCCAGCAAGATCTCCGGATCTGTCCCCTATTGAGCATGTTTGGGACTGGATGAAGCGTCGTCTCACGCGGTCTGTTCGTCCAGCACGAACGCTGGTCCAACTGAGGCGCCAGGTGGAAATGGCATGGCAAGCCGTTCCACAGGACTACATCCAGCATCTCTACGATCGTCTCCATGGGAGAATAGCAGCCTGCATTGCTGCGAGAGGTGGATATACACTGTACTAGTGCCGACATTGTGCATGCTCTGTTGCCTGTGTCTATGTGCCTGTGGTTCTGTCAGTGTGATCATGTGATGTATCTGACCCCAGGAATGTGTCAATAAAGTTTCCCCTTCCTGGGATAATGAATTCACGGTGTTCTTATTTCAATTTCCAGGAGTGTAGATAACGATTTTACGTGTCAGTTGCTCGTTTAGCCATATTTCACTAACAACATGCTAGTGCTTAAAAATCTCCAACCCCTCAAAGAGATTCAGTTTTTCCACATCCGACGAAGGTATAGTATTCTCAAATTCTACAGAGTGAAAGACAGACACGCGCCAAACTTACGATTCTCGATAACATTTTTAGTTAACCGAACGTTCTGCCAGTTAGCCGCATATAAGCAGCCATTCCGCATTTCTTTGCATTCTAATTTTTACAAACCAGATTCTTCATACATATCTCTGTGGAGACGTTCCTTATGAATAAAATTGTACTGAAGTTTACTACTGGTAGAGGAGATTACACTCATATCCCGTTTTTCATATTTCTTTTAAAAAAAAGTGATTATTCAGTTCTTAAGAGAGACTGGATGACTCTTGGTCTAGGGGTAGCATCTTCGAATCATAATCAAAACATCTTTGATCGTGGTCTGGATTACCGCCACTGCCTAAAATTTGGTTAATTATCGGTATTGGCGGCCGAAGACTTCCGGCATAAGAAGTCAGCCTCATTCTGCCAACGGCCTTGTCAAAGACCCCAGAGGGGCAGACAGAGGTCCAGGGCACTCTCTTGTCCTAGGGGTGGGAAACTGTTCCTAAAGGCGGAAGAGTCAGCAATGATCGACGGCATGAGGATGCAGAAGGCAATGGAAACCACTGCATTAGAGACACGTAGCGTGTATCCACGGGACGTGTGGCCTGTAATTGATGAAGTGTCATGATGAGCTCTCCATTGAGAAAACGGATCTCCGGGAGGGGCCTGCCAAAAAGGAGGTTACCATGAGAAAAAGATTGAATAGTCAACGGAACGATAATGTTCTACAAGTTGTGGCGTAGAATGCAGAAGCTTGAACGTGGTAGGGAGACCAGAAAATCTGAAAAGGGAAATGCAAAGGTTCAATCTAGATATAGTAAGAGTCAGTGAAGTGAAGTGGAAAGAAACCAAGGATTTTTGGTGAGATGAGTATAGGGTAATATCAGCAGCAGCAGAAAATGGTATAATGGGAGTAGGATTCGCTATAAATAGGAAGGTAGGGAAGAGAGTGTGTTACTGTGAACAGTTCAGAGTTGTTCTTATCAAAATTGACAACGACAGTCCACGTATACACGCCCACGTCGTTAGCTGAAGATGAACAAATAGAGAAAGTGTATGAGGATATTGAAAGGGTAATACAGTATGTAAATGGGGATAAAAATCTGATAGTCAAGGGGGACCGGAATGTAGTTGTAGGGGAAGGAGTTTCTGAAAGGTTACAGGAGAATTTGGGCTTGGGACAAGGAATGACAGAGGAGAAAGACTGATTGAGTTCTGTAACAAGTTTCAGCTAGTAACAGCGAATATTTCCAAGAAGTACAGGAAGAGGAGGTATACTCGGAAAAGGCCAGGTGGTACGGCAAGATTTCAGTTAGATTACTTCATAGTAAGACAGAGATTCAGAAATCAGATACTGGATTTTAAAGCGTACCCAGAAGCAGACATAGACTCAGATCACAATATAGTAGTGATGAAGAGTAGGCTGAAGTTTAAGACTTTAGTCAGGAAGAATCAACAAGCAAAGAAGTGGGCTATGGAAGTTTAAGGAATGAAGAGATATGCTTGAAGATCTCTAAGGTGGCAATAAGGAATAGCTCAGTAGGCAGTACAGTTTAAGAGAAATAGACATCTCTAAAAAGGGCCATCACAGAAGTTGAGAAGGAAAAATATAGGTACAAAGAAGGTAACAGCGAACAAACTATGGGTAACAGAAGCTGGGCCAGCCTTAGTGGCCGAACGGTTCTAGGCACTGCAGTCTGGAACCGCGCTACCGCTACGTCCGCAGGTTCGAATCTAACTCGGGCGTGGATGTGTGTGATGTCCTAGGGTTAGTTAGGTTTAGCTAGTTATAAGTTCTAGGGGACTGATGACCTCAGAAGTTAAGTCTTATAGTGCTAAGAGCCATTTGAACCATTTTAACAGAAGAAATAATTCAATTGATCGATGAAAGGTGGAAGTACAAAAATGTTCCGGGAAACTGAGGAATACAGAAGTACAAGTCGCTGAGGACTGAAACAAATAGGATGTGTAGAGAAGCTAAGACGAAATAGCTGCAGGAAATGTGTGAAGATATCGAAAAAAATGACTGTCGAAAGGACAGACTCACCATACAATAAAGTCAAAACAACCTTCGGTGACATTGAAAGCAAGGATAGTAACATTAAGACTGTAACGGGAAATCCACTGTTAAATGCAGAGGAGAGAGCGGATGGGTAGAAAAAATGCAGTGAAAGCCTCTATGTGGGGGACGATTTGTCTGATGTGATAGAAGAAGAAACAGGAGTCGATTTAAAAGAGATAGGGAACCCAGTATACGATCAGTTTGATTTAAGAAAAGTAAAGGTACGAGAGAGGCAGTTCTGGCGTTGCGGTTAATAACGGAAGCAAGAAAAATCAAGACACGTTCATAGGATTTGTCGACCTGGAAAAAGAGTTCGACAACGTAAAATGTTGCAAGATGTTAGAAATTCTGAAAAAATTAAGCTAGAGGGAGAGACGGGTCATATACATGTACAACAGCCAAGAGGGTATAATAAGAGTAGACGAGCAGGAACGAAGTGCTCGTATTAAAAAGGGTGTAAGACAAGGATGTAGCCTTTCGCCCCTAATGTTCAATCCGTACTTCGAGGAAGCAACTATGGAAATAAAAGAAAGGTTCAGGATTGGCATTAAAATTCAAGGTGAAAGGATATCAATGATTTAATTCACTGATGACAATGCTATCTTGAGTGAAAGTGAATAAGAATTACATGATCTGCTGTACAGGATGAACAGTCAAATGAGTACACAGTATGGATAGAGAGTAAATCGAAGAAAGACGAATGTAATGAGAAGTAGTAGAGTTGAGAACTATGAGAAACTTAACATCAGGATCGGTGGTCAAGAAGTAGATGAAGTTAAGGAATTCTGCTACGGAGGCAGTAAAATAACCAATGACGGAAGGAGCAAGGAGGATATCAAAAGCAGACTAGCAATGGCAAAAAGGTCATTCCTGGCCAAAAAAAGTCTAGTAATATCAAATATTGGCCTTAATTTGAGGAAGACATTTCTGAGAATGTACGTCTGGAGTACAGCATTGTACCCTAGTGAAACGTAGACTGTGGGAAAACGGAAATAGAAGAGAATCGAAGCATTTGAGATGTGGTGCAACAGACGAATGTTGAAAATTAGGTGGACTGATAGGGTAAGGAATGCAGAGGTTCTGCGCAGAATCGGAGAGGAATGTAACATGTGGAAAACACTGATAAGGAGTCGCGACAGGATGATAGGACATCTGTTAAGACATGAGGGATTGAATGACTTAATGACTTCCATAGTACTAGAGGAAGCTGTGGAGGGCCAAAGCTGTAGAGGAAGACAGAGACTGGAATATATCCAGCAAATAATTGTTTAAGTACGTTACAAGTGCTACTCTGAGATGAAGAGGTTAGCACAGGAGAGGAATTCGTAGCGGACCACATCAGAGCAGTCAGCAGACCGGCGAACAAAAGAAAAGGACAGATTCCACATGAACGGAACCATCACAAATTTTGTTTTAAAACAAGGGGGAAACCTTTACTCTCGACTGCTGATGTTTGTTCTTTATACACTTCATCATCTGTTTCAGGAATGTGAGCATTGTTAACAACGGTGGGTTTCCAATTCACTAATTTTGAGCAGTGTCTCACTAATGCGGTGTACCATGGATCTGAAAAAGCTCCACTTTTACTGGTAGTTTTATGTTTATATAACGCTCCTTACGACGCTTTAAGCGAAGTCATATGATGTGCTGTTATGGAGAATTTAGTTGATGTGACTAAGGTAACATACTCCTATGTCCTTTTTCGGAAAGTGTTTCCACTTCCTTCATATACGGGATGGCTCGTTGCCGTCTTTCTTTTCATTTAATTTAGGCGACCTTTCATTCTGCGTGACTATGACGGATGCATGTTATATCCAGTTACTGATACATAAGTCTTACTATATATTTCAGTTCCATTTGTTTTATAAATAAAAAGCCCCTCTTGTGCTGCAGTGTGTTTAATTTTCCGAGACACATTTTGCCTTTTTCACTTTAAGGCACTATCAGTGGGATCTATAGTCATACAGTTATGATACACTTTTGTTTTTATATGTATTATTCGTAGTTTATAAAAACGTTCACTTCTCGCTTTTTATGTGAGTAAATGATTACTTACGGATGGCCAAGTAAAGATACTCGTCCTCTTTCAGTTCATTCATTCGCATAGTTGTACGCGAGCGGAAGAACCCTTGTCTCTATTTTGTTCTTAATAGATTGTTTTCCAAATTTAGAGACAATATGATGATACCCCAAAAGGGTGAAACGTGTTACTGTAAAATAGAACTTTTCAGTTGTGAAATAATTCTGGATGGTAGTTGCACTAACCGGCCCTAATGTAATGGAATATATTTATAAATATATGTTCAACACTATAGAACAAAGACTACATCATTGTATTATTCCTTGACTTATAATTATTACCTCCTGCTCTCTTCCATCTTACAGAACTGTCTGTGTATTTTTTCTAATTGATAATGCAAGATTTTTACGGTGTCCATGTATTTGTTAAATATTACATAGTATCATTTTCTAACCTGCTGCTTGTAGGAGAAAGGATATTGATTTCTGAACTCAATATAATCGAAATACTTCCATAAACAAAGCAATGTGGAATCTTTGGAAGGAACTCATGAGAACCAAATTAATGATCAGTAACCAAGTAATTGAATAAGTCTCTAGTATGTGCTACCTTGGATATGAAGCATCTTTTGGTGACAACAGATACATAGGTATTAAATTAAATAAATTCCAGATCCTACGCGGAACCACTAGAAGGGCATTAAAGAACAGAACTCGGTAGGACAACGATTATGGATAATGAGAGGAAAAGCCGCGTAGGAACAGTAGAAATGAAATATCTAAGGACAGTAAAATGGATGTTCTACGTGGGTTGATTGTAGAAATGAAGCGATTAAAAGAGTTGTAAATATGCAACCTGAAGGGTAAAAAAAAACTACATAAGAATGGATGAGCTGTCTAGAACATATGTGTGAATGAAGGCAACAAAAAGCGCAAGTCGATACCAGGTAGTCACAAAAACAAGTATGGGAAGAGCAAAGAAAAATGGAAATAAATACTATGAAGCTGGACCAACCCACTAAGGCCTAATCCCTGACGGAAAGAACATATAAACTACTTTATTATCGGCATCTGCTGCCTTTCGAAATAGCGAGCAAATAGAACGAAATGTACTCAGCGTCGTTTCTTGTAGATGTTGATACTGGTTCATACAAGAGAGTTCTGTCCTATCCTATGATTATATTCCCGTATACTATCAATGGAACACCTACAAATATAATATTGGAAAAGTATATATTTTACTCTATAGTCGCAAGTTATTTATTTTGCCCACTGACTACTGGTCACTGTATCATAGTCGGGTCATCCCGTGAGATGCAGTCGTCATGCTCACTCCCCACGTACGTGCATCAAATATATACGTACATGGGAATCGTGAATGACGACCGCATGTCACGGGATGACCCGACCAAGGTATTGTTTACCGAAACAGGCAGCCGGTAGGCCAAACAAATTGAGACTATAGACCCACACGTATATGTTTTTCAGTATCTTCAGACATTGCTACACACAGGTAGATGGAGTAAGATGGTCCACAATAAATGCGTTAGTCTATTCAGAGTATAATGTTCTAGTATTTTATTAGCAGTATAACAATTATGTAGATTATAAGGTAACCAAGTACGTCAAAGGTCGCGCTACAACATCAGACCACCTCAGTATCCCTAGTAACAAATTGGGGGTTTTTTGGTGACGTGAATCAAGACTGCCTGGCGATATTCATTTCTTAAAAGCATTCTGGAGAGTAGAGGCTCTTACGTTCCAGCACACGACCACGGCTCCTTCCGCCTGCTACCCTCCCTGCTAGATGGCGGTCGGGCGCCCCTTTCAGTATCGGGGTCGCTGAGAGCACTCAGACGCTGTACGACGCTGCCCGCAAAGTGACGCTGTCTGGCTACTGCGTCTGCCACGCGTAGCGGCATCTCTGTAGTGAGTAGCTGGTGAAGGCGCCAAGTCACCATCAGCACTCCATAAGGAATGGCCACTACAGTGTAGAACCGCGTGACCGCTACGGTCGCAGGTTCGAATCCTGCCTCGGGCATGGATGTGTGTGATGTCCTTAGGTTAGTTAGGTTTAAGTAGTTCCAAGTTCTAGGGGACTGATGACCTTAGAAGTTAAGTCCCATAGTGCTCAGAGCCATTTTTTGAAGGAATGGCCAGGGGATGCTTTCATTCTGACGATAAATATGCTGGCCTTTCAGACTAGATGCAGGTTATTGGTCGTAATAAAATTGTTTCGACTTGAGCAGTGACATGATAGTATGTAGGAAAACATTTTAAAAAATGGTTCAAATGGCTCTAACCACTGGGGGACTTAACATCTGAGGTCATCAGTTCCAAAGACTTAGAACTACTTAAACCTAACTAACCTAAGGACATCACACACATCCATGCCCGAGGCAGGATTAGAACCTGCGACCGGAGCAGGAGCGTGGTTCCGGACTGAAGCGCCTAGAACCTCTCAGCCACATCGGCAGGCAGGGAAAACATTCGCTTACTAGCGAAAATGAATAGTCAAAAAAATCTAGAAATGTCGATTATTTCCAAGCCAATCGATGTTGCGGTGTCCAATCGATACATATCGAACGTGCGATCGTAAATCGATCATGCGACTCTTGGGCGGTCGTTGTGATCAGTTATTTGTCATCGTCATTGTTATCTGTTTCCCGTAGTTCCCCCAGTTGCTCTAAATTACATACCTCGGCGAATTGTTTGTGAGTTGCTAGGGAATCCCAGAGGACTTATGTGGTTAATGAGTGGGATGTGTGGTATTCTTGACGATTCGTTTCTTCGGCGGATTCTCTCACATGGAAAAATCTAATTCCATATTTATCTGGCGTAGAAAATTGTTCGATTTTTTGTCGCCAATATGGAGTACTACTGGGCGTGGAAAGAAGGGACTGTGTAGACTGTGGCGGTGCGAAGTGTGCGAAACTTCGTGCTGAAATAACGTTTACAGTTTCATTGTGGACAGTGCGGAAAGGGAACGAGTATCAGGAAGAATACATTGTTCGACCCTTCCAGATTATCCATGCAGACCACCGTAATGGACATTCTCACGATTCCAACACCGACGACGAGTAAGGTAAGTCGTCTCCTTTGCAATTAAAAGTATTTTTGTAACGCTTTTCTTTTGTCGTTGCTGTAGCGACCACCGTAAAGATACTCATAATGCCCGTCACCAGAATCGCATGATCGATCTACGATCGCACGTTCGACATGTATCATTTCGACCCCGCCACTTCGATAGGCAATCATTCTTGGAAATTGCCGAAATATAGAAAAGATACATTGGCGAGTAATGAAATTTCGGGACATATTTGTCTCAGTACCATATTCCAGTGATCAACATTGTAAGATCACAAGTTAACGTAAGCGCGGGATAAGCCGTTGCTAATGTGAAATGCTGGTACGTTAATAACTGGTGTAACTACCAGAGTGCTGAATGTAAACATGCAGTCGTGAGTTTATTCTGTTGTACAAATGCCGGATCTCAGTCTGTGGGATCACCATGTAGCACTTGGTCTGTCAATACAGGGGCATTTAGAGGTTTATGTGGATGTCCCATGCCTGTTCGATTGAAGACAGATCTGGTGATCCAGCAAGACAATGCAGCATGTCGACACTCTGTAGAGCATGTTGGATTACAACAGCGGTATGTGGGCGGTCGTTATATGTCGGGAAACAGCCCCGGGAATGCTCATCACGAATGGTAAAAACATGTAGACTCACCAGACTGACGTACAATTTTCAGTCAGAGCACCCGGAAAAACCGAGACAGTACCACTATCATACAAAATCGCTCCCCAGAGCGAAAGTCCGTGTGTAGGTCCAGTGGGTCTAGCACACTGACAGATTGTTTGCAGGCCCTCAACTGGCCATCTAACCTACACACGGCCGCTACTGGCACCGAGGCAGAGCCAGCTTTCGCCACAAAACGCATAAGACCTCCACCCTCCCCTACAGTGGACTCTCGCTTGACACAGCTGAAGTCGCCAATGGTGGTGGTTTGGAGTCAGTGGAATGGCTACTACAGGGCGTCTGACTCTGAGCTGATCTTGAAGTAACCTAAGTGGTCACATTTTGTTGTGTCACTGTGTGCAAGCTACTGCTCAAATTACTGCTGCAGATGTATTACACCCTGCCTTAACCATAAAACGAACACGATGGTCCGGAGCAAGGCGTTCTTCCGACCATGTATTCTCGTGACCACTGCTACTAGCAATCATGTAAAGTGGCTACATTCCTCCCAGTTCTTTCTGAAATATCGGAGAAGGGACATCCAGCCCTCGTAGCCCTATTATATAACCTCGTTCAAACTCAGTGAAGGGTTGATAATGGCGCCTATGTCGCCTTAAAGATATCCTGCACTAAAATCAACTCACCGCGTCCAATTCCAAAGATAAATAACGTTCACGACCGCTACAGCGTGTATTTAAAGCACACCTGATCTACGTCCTCATAGTGCTACTACTAGCGCCACTCTTACAGTTATTGGACTACATGAAGAAAAACGTAAATAAGTTACAAACTACGGCGTGCACACACTTTATTCAATTGTAATCGTCACTACACATATTTAGATATATAGGTTACGACATGTTCTATATGCCTGCCATCACTGGCGAAGATGTGGCGCAGACGAATAGCGAAATTGTACTTCACCCGCTGAAGTGTCGGAACGTCGATGCTGTCGATGCCCTTCTGAATGGCTGTTTTCAACTCAGCAATGCTTTTGGGGTTATTACTGGACATATTGTCTTTAATACAGCCCCACAAAAATGAGTCGTATTTGTTCAGATTCGGACAATACGGTGGCCAATCGAGGGCGACACCAGTCGCCTCTGGGTACTCCAGCACCAGAAAGCAGTCACCAAAGTGTTCTTCCAGGACATTAAACACTCTCCTGCTTAGATGGAGTCCATCTTGCATGAACTACATTTTGTCGAAATCACGGTTAGTTTGGATAACCTTCGGTAGTCACCGCTCCATCTAGGAATATCGCACAGATTATTTCGTGAGTGGACACTGCACAGCACACAGTCACCCGTTGAGGGTGCAGATACAACTCGATCGCGGAATGCGGAATCTCAGTTCCCCCAAAAGAGCCCATTCTGCTTATTGACAAATCCAATCAAATGAAAATTGTCCAAACCAAAGCCACACTGCGCGTACTGATTCCCAGCATGCCACGCGGTCAACCATACACTTTCAACGACCTAAGGCGAATCGTTCAGAAGTTATGAAGATTTTGTTTCATACAGTTTAATAATTGTACTTGGTATGAAATCTGAACAGACGCACGACTCCTTCTTGGTATTGTGATGTTTTCAGTCAGGGTTGTGTGACTTACTGAACATATAGTCTAGAAAAGAAAGCATATTATCGACATGTAGTGTCATGACTACAACATAGTCCTCCGTTGGAGCTAATGTTGCAGTTTGGTTATACTATACAAAATGCGTGTCACGAACGGCCAAAATACACGCTTAAATCATAACACCACAAAAGTAAACGGTACCCTGTACAACATGAAAACAGGCACAGAGACATGTTAAGAGTTAAATGACATTAAAAACAAATTAATAAAGGAATCCAGTAGTACGTGATTACAACAGTGGTGTTGCCGACAGCACTGTACGAGGGAATCAGTGATTAACTGCAGACCTCGGTTGTACATCTCTGCAATTTCGCTGTTCAGATTACGTTCCACGTCGAAAATCACTTCGCCTTCGTTCTGGAACTGCCTGCCAGGTAATGTTCTCTTTACCTGAGGAAGGAGTACGAAATCGCTCATTACCATATCGGGAGAGTAAGAGGACTGTGAGGGATTTTTTTTCCAAAGACAGAACCTGTGTGACTGTGTTGTCTGGAGAGTGAGCTGAGGGCCAGTGGGGGTTGCGGGTTTTCAAAATTAATAAATGAAATGAGATGTGGTGGTGTGACCCTCAACTACGAACCCTCCGACTCAACGTTTTAATATTATAACTTTTGGTTGGTTTCGTTGTTTAGGAGCTGGGATACGCAGTTGCCGCATTACAGTCCAAATGCTGCTGAATCTACAGTATACGATAAGAATACACACATGAATCGAATGGTCGAAGGATTCTATCACTCGGCAATTGCGAATTATGAATATGACATATAAATTTATAAATGAAAGATTGCAATTAAATAAAATCTGCAGGTACTATCTTAATGACTTTAAATGATGAGTACGATAGTAGAAGTTCTTTTGAGAATGCAGTATATTTCTGCAAAACACTTATTGGTATCGATAGTCCGGCAATAAAATAAAATATAAGTTGAATAACAGGGAAACAATAGATTCCTACTGCGCGTAATTAGTTATGAACGACAACATAGCTCGCGAGATATTCACTTCGAAACGCATACTACGTCTTCACTGTAGAAACCTCGGAAATCTCACAAAGTCCGCACTTTGAAGTATTTCTCTCTGCGGCAACCACGAGCAAACTGCTCCACTCTCTCCAAGCCCCTCTCGCGACTGTCGCGCCGTCGCGTCCAGAACTTCGTGTCGCATTGTCCAGAACTCTCTCGAACTCGCTTCCATCAAGTCTCCCATTCACGAGCGCTGTGATTGGCTGGAGCGCTCGCGCCATGTCTTCAAACTAATGCACCCACACAAACACAATTAAACACATACTAAATACTGGAGTTACATTTAAATAACTTGAAATTAAATGAATATTCCTACGGCTGGCCGCGTGGGATTAGCCGAGCAGCCTCAGGCGCTGCAGTCGTGGCCTGTGCGGCTGGTCCCGGCGGAGGTTCGATTCCTCCCTCGGGCATGCGTATGTGTGTTTGTCCTTAGGATAATTTTGGTCAGGTAGTGTGTAAGCTTAGGGACTGATGACCTTAGCAGTGAAGTCCCATAAGATTTCACTCATATCTATCTTTCCTACGGCTGGACCATAAACACTCTCTAACACATATTATTCAATAAATAAACAAGTTAAATAAACATATATCGAAGAAATAGAACAGAAGGTAGCCAGTAGCCTAATGTCTCTGTGCTTTCTAAAACACAGTAAATATTTAATTAATATCTTCATGAATAGTATATATGGAATACAAACAAAGACATAGACGAATAAATATATTTACAAGCATGCTGCTACCGTTTTTTTGTGTAACTGTGGAGTATTTATGGCCTGACGCGATCGATAGTAATCGGCCACTTTGACCTCCAAGAACTCATGTACTATTCAAGTTGCATGCCTGTAATTCATGTCAGTTTAAGTTTAGACTAACAACTTTCTGAAGGCACGGTGATCGACAAAATCGGATGAAGCGTTTATAATTTGGAAATTCGTTGCTGGGTGTTACTTGTATAGTTTACCGTTAGATACTAAACTTTAAGCTAATAAAGATATTGAAAATCTGATTACACCATCAGAACCCTCGACCAAATGATAGTGGTGTACATGTTTCTTTTTGGGGTATCATGATTCATCTGGCTACTATTAATATCTATAAGAACGTGAAAGGTTTCACAAAGTCCACCATCTTTGGCCCTCCAGGCGTACGGCGTCGCCAAGGAATTCCCAGCCACGTGCTCAACGGACCACGCACTGGGGCTACGTCTCTCGTGTGGCTACGTTCTGCACCACTTATTTGATGCCGGGCACCTGCTGGTCGAGCCAACCGTGCGGTCACTGCTTCCTCCGAACTTACATTTTCAGGGCGCAACGACTAGCCCGTTACCTCACATGGAGCAGCAACACACGCGCTGGACAGCTGCTTGCGACTCTCCTACTTGACATAAACCTATAACCATATCAGAAGGTTTCGTTACTACGCTTCTGCCAAGGACATAATCTGTTAGTATCAAACCGCTGTAGTCCGAAAATACACTCAACCTCACCTTTTCCAATTATGGTTGGCTCTTTACCTTGTCCACCATTGACGGATCCATATTATTCCACTACTCGCTTCGAATTTTTATCTCGGGACTACAATTGTACACGCATTATTCGTCCATGGAAATTAGGCGGCTAAAGGATTCAAATGGATTTGCCCAAAGCAGCTATAGCACTTCAGTTGTTGCCGCAGTTTGGCTGGATGAGAGCAGTGCACCCATTTTTTAATGCTGCTCCCATGCTTGGGATCCCCACTAGGTTGGACTAAAGGAAGACATAGAAGCAGTTGAGAGGCGATCAGCTATATTTTTTACTGGAAGGTTCGATGGGCATGCGAGTATTGCGGGGATGGTTCATGAATTCAAATGTGAATGCTTAAAGGGAAGACGACATTCTTTTCGCAAGAAGCCACTAAGAAAGTGAAGAGAACAGGCATTTGAAGCTGCTACTGAAAGATTGTTGAACCGAATCGTATTGATAATCTCATGGTACGTCTTCTGCATGGCATCTTTGGTTCTAGCGGAGGGCGTGCCGTTTTGACGTAAGAAAATGGCGGTGAGAGGAGTGAGCGGGACGGCGGCAGGTGGCGTGTTGTCATTTCAGCAGTGCGATTTCTCTGCAGCCAGCTTGACTTCGACATTCCCAATACGGCCGCGTGTCCAAGAATAAGTTTTTTTTCCCTGCGGCTCCAGTGGACACTAGGGAACCGTAGCTATTCCTGCTGCGGAAGTTCTTGGTTGCGGCGTCTTGGTTAAGAGGAAAGCGTGGCGTTCAGATCTACTGTGAGGTACCTGTCAGTGAATTGGGGACAGCACGAAGTTCGCAGAAGGATCCTTTGTATTGTCTTTCCTAGTACGTCGCTGTTTGTGTGGCTTCCTACCCGCCTTCAAGGCTATTGCAACTCTAAGAATACCAACTCAGTCTCCCTACTTGCATAAGACCTGGTCGTGTGTACGTTGAATGCGATTTCCAGAGGTCTGAACTTGCTTTATGAACTCGTTATTATACCAGCGTAAATTAGTGATCTTCTCTCATTAGGACGTACCGTAGTTTTACCATCTTATATGTGACAGCTTTGTAGATTTTGGTTTAAGTTACCTCATTTACCGCTGTAACGCCAATGCTTGTTAGTTAACTTGTTATGTCTGGGAGGAAAGGATTCGTGATAACTTATTGGCATTTAAGATATAGTCTGCTAATGTAATCGAAGTTCGTTTGCCAACCGGGTTCGTCCATTTAAATCTTGTTGATTTTCTATCCCGCTTGGCGGCCCTTTGCTACCATTATCCTATCGAGGGTTGTTTTGAGACTGCATTGCGGTTGGCGGACGAATCTTCTTATCTCCTTCTTGAGATTCTGGTGTGTGCTCGGTAATAAGGACCCGATTTTTTTGCTTTTAATGCTGGAGGGCTTCGTTTCTTCACCTTCATTGGTATGTGGGTTTGTAAACACGGTCGTAGCCATATCGTGCTCGTCCGATGATTGAGAGGTTAGCGATCACCTATGATTTGATAATGTATTGAACTCAAAGATACCTTTCCTTGCCAGATGATAATAGCAGTTACTATTGCCATGCGTAGAATTGTCGCGATTATACGGGAAGTGTCTGTATCTGATTTATGTTGAATAGCTACCTGGGTGTAACCGGTTGGATTCTGAGGGTGCGGGTTCTTCTGCCTCTTGAACAACACCACTCGAATGGGCGAAAAAAAAAATGCTTGAAGCAACATTGTGCTTGTCTTGAATTTAAGTTGCGTATTTTTTGCAATGTGTGTACGTCCTTTTTGGGGAGTTGAATGTAAATTTTAAGATCATTATCTTAGTAATTTTTGGTCAGTAGTATTGTGGAACATTCTGTGATACCAAGCAATAATTGCTTGGTAATAATGCGCAGATTTGCAACCAAGGGCCTGCGAGTCTCATAACAATGGACCACCTTCAGCAAGCTTATGATTGTCTCCTCCCGCTTAAAGGGCAAAAATTTAAAGATGTCAAAGAGATGGCCAGAAAGTGCGTTGGGCAAAACGAAATGTGATCTTACGACCAGTTGACGTCAGATGCTTCAAACGATCCTGAGCTGACTGAATGGTAACTAGAAGACTGAAGAAAAAGTGTAGAATTAATGTGTTACGCCAATAATGTTGTACTTCCTTTATTAATAAATGTTTTCAATCTAAAATATGGTTAATTATGAAGAAAATGGTTCTACAAAAAGTTTTTCATTCACTTTGAAGCAAAACGGAGGCAGCTCCTAAATTCAAAACTCTGCTGCACGTACCAGAGTGCATGCATTTGTGTGTATTCTCCTCAGTAGTATTAGATACCCCATAGCCTAAAACAAGGCTGACAATTTTTTCGTTTTGGTTAAAACTGAATTTTCAAAACTTTTTTTTTAATTTGCCACAAACTGGAAAAAGTAAAGCTGCCTCCTTCTTGCTCCAAACCCTTCAACTGTAAATCAGTAAACAGGCTGTCAAAAAATGCCATAAGCTTAATTGCTAAATCGGTTGGGACATAAATTCTTCTTGTTGTAGCTGTCGTTTTGAAGCATAGATACTGTGCTGAATTTTTGCAATGTTTTCTGTCACATAAATTGCGCAAAGGAAGAAAAAAGTTTCTGTGTCCTGATAATTACACGGTATCTCATTATAGGAACTGAAACCTAGAGATAATGGGTTAATTCTCAAGGAACTGCTACAAATTTCTTTGCCTCTGTAATGTGAGGTGTTGAAAGTATTTTCCTCCTTAGCTGTGATAGTTAAGTGCAAAGCTCATTTGTGGTCTTAGAACGTTGCTTTTCATAACCATATACGACATCTTCGGTTTCCTATGTTTTCAACAGTACAGTGTGGGTCAGTGTGAAAGTGTGTTAAACTCTAACTTGAATGAAAAATAAACACTGTACCACATGTTCGGGAGGTGCAAATTTTTGAAATGTAATTACTTTGAGGCTTCTTGTTGTTCTTAATGTGTTTTTAGTTATTTTCTAAAAGCTTGTAAATAAATTTTTCTTAATTGGTCTCACTGATCTTTAAGCATACATTGTTCACCGGCCCGAATGGCCGAGCGGTTCTAGGCGCTTCAGTCTGGAACCGCGTGACCGCTACGGTCGCAGGTTCGAATCCTGCCTCGGGGATGGATGTATGTGGTGTCCTTAGGTTAGTTAGGCTTAGGTAGGTCTAAGTTCTAGGGGCCTGATGACCTCAGCTGTTAAGTCCCATAGTGCTCTGAGCCTTTTGAACCATACATTGTTCAAAAAATATTTTAATCACAAATGATGCTCAGCCCTTACTTGGGTCTAGTCCTCGACCTCAGACTACCTCACACTGCAGCTGTGTAACACTTCAACTGCCAGAAACTAACATTTCACGTAAGGGCTATTAAGAGATGACAAATTACTCCTTTACGGAGAAGTGTGTAGAGTAGCTTTTCCCTCGCTCTTTTTGCTAGTGGAACAGAAAAGTAAACAACTAGTTGTAGTACAAGGTAGTAACATGAGGTGCCTTGCGGGATGTGTAAGTAGATGTAGATATAGATGTGGATCAGTAGATAAATCCAGCGGGAGGCGGAAATTGTCACGTTCAAGAACGGCCCATGGCTGATTTCCACTATTCTCACTATTGTCTCCATTGTGATATGCTGATCTCTCGGGCACCGAGACCTCCTCTTGTGACTGATTCTCGTATACTCACAGAGACAATGTTTGACTCTTCTTTCTTTTGGTGTTACTTCTTACGCTTAAGGACCTTAGTTTGTTCCCTCGTGATCCAGAACAGAAGTCGTTGTTCATTCTCACTGACAGTTGGAAACTGGCGAATGTCGTCAGAGCGTAAATATCGGTTACAAGTATGTAACACAGAATAAATGTCATTGATAAGCAGCAGGAAATGTGGTGGACTATGGACTGAAGCCTGGAGACCTCAGAGAACACACATTCCCATGATGAACATTCCGATCGACAGATAAGTCGATGAAATTGGTTTCGAGGACACCTGTGGAGCTATGGTATGCAGTGTTTCAGAAATTCAACTATTTTCGAAATATGTTGAAATCAAAGCAGCAGAGGATCAAATAGATAAGAAGACAAGACCTAGTAGAAATACTTCGATGACACAAGAGATACTGAATTTAAAAATTTAAAGATTTAGGTGCATGCATCATTAGCGGAAAGCTAAACATCACACAGCAAAATTAAAGAGCATTTGGAAAAAATAGAAGTAGCTGTATGAATATCAAGAACTCAGACAGAAAACCAGACCTAAGAAAACAAGGGAAAAGTGATAGGAGGAAGGAGTATATAGAGTACTTTATGGCAATATTATAGAAAGTAAAGAGGACATGGATGAAGATGAGATGGGAGATACGATACTGGGAGAAAAATTTGACAGAGCACTGAAAGAACTCGGTCGAAACTAGTCCCCGGGAGGAGACGACATTCTGTCAGAACTACTGACAGCCTTGAGAACAAGCCACGACAAAACTCCTCCATCTGGTGTGCAAGATATAGACTGATAAGCCAAAACATCACGACGACCTGCCTAATAGATTGTTTCTCCGAAATACATGTCCGCCCCCGGTAGCTGAGTGGTCAGCGCGACAGACTGTCAATCCTAACGGCCCGGCTTCGATTCCCGGCTGGGTCGGACATTTTCTCCGCTCAGGGACTGGGTGTTGTGTTGTCCTAATCATCATCATTTCATCCCCATCAACGCGCAAGTCGCCGAAGTGGCGTCAAATCGAAAGACTTGCACCAGGCGAGCGGTCTACCCGACGGGAGGCCCTCGTCACACGACATTTCATTTCCGAAATACATCATCGACTCTGCTTATCAGAGATCCGACAGTTTATTGTTAGGGTTCTGCAGGTATGTGGCATTAGATGTCTACGCACAAATCATGCAATTCGTGTAAATAAGGAGCCGCTGATTTGCGTACGTGATGACGGCGCCCTATAGCGACCCAAATTGCTTCCAAAGGATTGGTCACAGACGAATTTGGTCGCTGCGACATCAGCTTGAGCTCACTATATTGCTCTTCAAAGCACTGAAGCACGATTCTGGCTCCGAGACACGGACAAGTATGCTGCTAAAAGATGACATCGCCGTCGAGGAAGACATCAAACATGAAGAGAAGTATATGATTCGCAGCTGACCCCGTGTCTTCGATTACTGCCAAAGGTCCCTTGAAGCGCAGGAGAATGCCTCCCGCAGCATATTACTGCTCCCAAAAACCTACGTCTGTGACGCTATGCACGTTTTGAGCCACCGTTCACCTCGATGACGGGGATTCCTGAGACGACCATCGACTTAGTGTAACAAAAATGTGGTTCACCCGAGGATCCAGCACGTTTCCACTGATAAGACACGTTTCCATTGTTAGACACTCGAATCATTATGGTTCTGAGCCCACTGCAATCGTAACAGACGATGTTGTTGTGTCAGTATGTGAATGCGTACGGGAGGTCTGCTGCAGATCTCTATTTTCAACAACGTACGATGAACGGTGTGCTCCGAAACAATTGTGCGTGTACCAGCACTGTGCTCGTTCAGCAGATATTCCACAGAGTTATAACAGGTGAGGGGCCTGAAAGAAAAGCATTGGTTGAGAAGAGAGTGAGACAGGGTAGCAGCCTATCCCCGGTGTTAGTCATTCTATATACATTCTGTATATTGAGCAAGCAGTAACTGAAATCAAAGAAAACTTTGACTTAGGAATTAATGTCCACAAAGAAAAAATGAAAACTTTGAGGTTTCCCGACGACATTGTAAATCTATTTGGAGACAGCAAAGGGCTTTGAAGGGCAGCTAAACAGAATGGGCAGTGTCTTGAAATTAGTATATAAGATGAACATAAGGAAACCTAAAACAGGGTAATGTAAAGTAGTGTGTAACACCATAGCTCTTATGCTGTACAGATTTATTTTTCTTTTGTTTTATTTAATGTTATAACATTGAGTGTCTGTAAATATGTTTGATTCAATAACATAAAATTGTATACTCCTTTCTGTGCTAAAACTTTGATGTCATGGTTTGATTCTATGCAATGTAGTATATCTGTCATTTAAATTCTTTGTCCCATTTGGAGGGAACAAAACTTACTGTATATATTGTAATTTCTGAGTGAATAATTTTTCGTAGAAATGTCAATATGTGCAAATGTTCTGTTTTATTTAAAATATTTGGTTGCTGTTATGTAAACTGCTGATCCTCACTTAGGGTTCTTAGTTATTCTGTATGTAAAAGTTGTTGTGGTTCCCCTCGTTAACAGAACTGTGTAGTGCGCGCAAATTGTGGTTGGCCTGCGTAGAAAAGGTGGAACAAGAGTCAGTCGGGGACGAGCTACAAGTCGGGAACGAGCTACCAAACTGTGCACTGCCATGTAAATGTTGCATATTGTGCTGGTTCCGAGAGAGGCTTTTCCTGCCGCTTTCCAATGCCTGTGGTTCATGGTGTGGGTTCCTGTAGTCATGTCCTAGTTCATGAACCACGGGCAACGTATGAGTGGCCAAGTAAGTGGTCCCGACAGTCAGGATACCAGTTACTTTGGAATAAGGCTGGGCATCTCGGACATATTCTGAGTCGTGGTCACCTTTGTGCTCATACGGCAAAGACTACCAAATCCACCGGTTAGTCCCTCAGCCGTTAGGGGTAAAACCCAATGGGACTCCGGGCAAGTAAGGCTAGCAACCTGCTTCCCTGGTACTTTAAATATGATGCTGGCAACAATCAGAGCAAAATGCCTCGGACCTTTGGAGGTGACGGAGTCCCACCTCTAACTGACAAACTAGGGACTCCTAAGATACGACTTGGCAAACAAATGGTAATGAGATTGGGAGCTATTAATATCAATGGCGGCTACTCTGGGAAGAAGGTAGAGCTGGCAGAGGCTGCAAGTAAGATGGGGCTGGACGTTTTAGCTGTTAGTGACATTCGGGTAAGGGGTGAGAAAGAAGAGGAAGTGGGAGGATACAAGGTCTACGTGTCAGGAGTCAAAGCAGGAATAGCACAATGGGGTGTAGGGCTTTACATCAGGAAAGAAATGGAACCCAGCGTAGTTGCAATAAGGTACGTAAACGAACGACTGATGTGGATAGATTTGACAGTGTCTAGCAAGAAAATTAGGATTGTGTCAGTATGTTCGCACTGTGAAGGGACAGATCAAGATAAGATGGGTAGTTTTTATGAGGCACTCAGTGATGTAGTAGTTAGAGTAAAGGACAAGGATAGTGTTCTGCTCATGGGTGATTTTAACGCCAGGATTGGAAATCGAACAGAAGGGTATGAAAAGGTTATGGGTAAATTTGGAGAAGATATGGAGGCCAACAGGAACGGGAAACAACTCTTGGATTTCTGTGCCAGTATGGGCTTAGTAATCACAAACTCCTTTTTTAAACATAAGAACATTCACCGGTATACTTGGGAAGGCAGGGGAACCAGATCTGTCATTGACTGTATAATAACAGATCAGGAATTCAGGAAGGCTGTGAGGGACACACGTGTATTCAGGGGATTCTTTGATGACACTGATCATTATTTAATCTGCAGTGAAATTGGGATTGTGAGGCCGAAAGTGCAGGAGGTCAGGTCCATATGTAGGAGGATAAGAGTGGAGAGACTTCAGGATAAGGAAATCAGGCACAAGTACATAACAGCGATCTCAGAAAGGTACCAGTTAATTCAATGTAGTCAATTACAGTCATTGGAAAAGGAATGGACAAGGTACAGGGATACAGTACTAGAAGTGGCTAAAGAATGTCTTGGAACAATAGTGTGTAAAAGTAGGATGAAGCAAACAGCTTGGTGGAATGATACAGTCAAGGCAGCCTGTAAAAGGAAAAAGAAGGCGTATCAAAAGTGGCTACATACCAGAACCCAGGTAGACAGAGAAAGTTATGTTGAAGAAAGAAACAAAGCCAAACAGATAATTGCAGCATCGAAGAAGAAATTGTGGGAAGACTTTGGAAACAGGTTGGAGACTATGGCTCAAGCTGCTGGAAAACCATTCTGGAGTGTAATTAGCGGTCTTCGAAAGGGAGGTAAAAAGGAAATGACAAGTATTTTGGACAGGTCAGGAAAACTGCTGGTGAATCCTGTGGATGCCTTGGGCAGATGGAGGGAATATTTTGAAGAGTTGCTCAATGTAGGTGAAAATGCGATCAGTAATGTTTCAGATTTCGAGGTAGAATGGGATAGGAATGATGACGGAAATAGGATCACATTTGAGGAAGTGGAAAAAATGGTCAATAGATTGCAGTGCAATAAAGCGGCTGGGGTGGATGAAATTAAGTCGGAACTCATCAAATACAGTGGAATGTCAGGTCTTAAATGGCTACACAGGATAATTGAAATGGCGTGGGAGTCGGGACAGGTTCCATCAGACTGGACAAAAGCAGAAATCACACCAATCTTTAAACATGGAAACAGAAAAGTTTGTAACAACTACAGAGGTATCTCTTTAATCAGCGTTGTGGCTAAAATCTTCTCAGGTATTGTTGAAAGGAAAGTGCGAGTATTAGTTGAGGACCAATTGGATGAAAATCAGTGTGGGTTTAGGCCTCTTAGAGGTTGTCAGGACCAGATCTTTAGCTTATGGCAAATAATGGAGAATTGTTATGAGTGGAACAGGGAATTGTATCTATGCTTTATAGATCTAGAAAAGGCATATGACCGGGTTCCTAGGAGGAAGTTATTGTCTGTTCTACAAGATTATGGAATAGGAGGCAAACTTTTGCAAGCAATTAAAGGTCTTTACATGGATAGTCAGGCAGCAGTTAGAGTTGACGGTAAATTGAGTTCATGGTTCAGAGTAGTTTCAGGGGTAAGACAAGGCAGCAACCTGTCTCCATTGTTGTTCATATTATTTATGGATCGTATGTTGAAAACAATAGACTGGCTGGGTGAGATTAAGATATGTGAACACAAAATAAGCAGTCTTGCATATGCGGATGACTTAGTTGTGATGGCAGATTCGATTGAAAGTTTGCAAAGTAATATTTCAGAGCTAAATCAGAAATGTAAGGACTATGGTATGAAGATTAGCATCTCCAAAACGAAAGTAATGTCAGTGGGAAAGAAATATAAACGGATTGAGTGCCAAATAGGAGGAACAAAGTTATAACAGGTGGACGGTTTCAAGTACTTAGGATGCATATTCTCACAGGATGGCAACATAGTGAAAGAACTGGAAGCGAGGTGTAGCAAAGCTAATGCAGTGAGCACTCAGCTACGATCTACTCTCTTCTGCAAGAAGGAAGTCAGTACCAAGACTAAGTTATCTGTGCACCGTTCAATCTTTCGACCAACTTTGTTGTATGGGAGCGAAAGCTGGGTGGATTCAGGTTACCTTATCAACAAGGTTGAGGTTACGGATAGCTAGGATGATTGCAGGTACTAGTAGATGGGAACAATGGCAGGAGGGTGTCCACAATGAGGAAATCAAAGAAAAACTGGGAATGAACTCTATAGATGTAGCAGTCAGGGCGTACAGGCTTAGATGGTAGGGTCATGTTACACGCATGGGAGAAGCAAGGTTACCCAAGAGACTATGGATTCAGCAGTAGAGGGTAGGAGGAGTCGGGGCATACCGAGGAGAAGGTACCTGGATTCGGTTAAGAATGATTTTGAAGTAATAGGTATAACATCAGAAGAGGCACCAATGTTAGCACTAAATAGGGGATCATGGAGGAACTGTATAAGGGGGGCTATGCTCCAGACTGAACGCTGAAAGGCATAATCAGTCTTAAATGATGATGATGATGATGATGATTTCCAATGCTTCGCATGGATGGATAAATAGCTGGAAATATTCTGGAATTGGTATCGATCATCGCCACCAAGAAATGACAGAGTCCAACAATTCTACTTGTAATTCTAACTGCCAACAAGCTATCACCACCATATTGCGCAATCACTGTTACGGAATACTATAATAAGGTACAGTGAAGGATCAGCTTCTTGGATGTGTTAGTGTGCTCAAATATAAGGTAATTTATAACTGAATTTATGTACCTACCTTGATTTTTCTCCTTATCATAACACCTCTCAGGTTCCTCTCCGTTTGAACTAAAGTGATTTCCGAGTGTCCTTACTGAAAGAACATTAAAGACCAGTGTTTTGCTAATTGATGCCTCTTGAACATAGTAAAGAGTAAGTTAAAGTTAATGTGGCAAGAGAGTCAGTTAAAGTTAATGATGCTTGCTGAAAATAATTTTCCTAGTAAAACAGCTTATTAACGTGTTGTTGCCAACTTCAAATTAAAAGTTCTTAAGACTGAGGCTTATAAAGTTTTGCTTAGTAAATGATCACATTACTGCCTGTTGTAAATCGCAGAAGGTGAGTCAGTATCTTACATATATGTTAATTATGTGTCTCACTGTAGTAAAAGTGGAAAACTGCAGTTGTGAAACGTTATATACTCATGTTTGCTAAGTGTTTGTCTCTCTTGTTTATTAGAAGTATAGTATAACAGGATCCACAGTTTGTCTATTTTGTTAATGCTCGGTAACAAGCGACGGAAAGACCACTAATTATGAAAACCATAATTTCTTCATTCAAATGATAGTGAGAAGCAAGCTGTTAGTGGATTCCAATTAACTTCCATTTCAAATAGTAAAGTATTTAACTGAGAGAGACTTAACCTATGTCCAATTTATGATCCTGGAGGGAATGTTAATAGTAATGTTATAAAGACCATTCAGTTTGTGTAAGCCCTGAAAAGAATCGTGTGTTTCGGTATCTGTTTTAATTTTGCAAATAGTTTGTGCTTCTCTAACTGTTAGTTTCAATCTTACCCTGAACATATGTATGTGTCAGAGTTCATTGCGCTCGCGTGTGGCCAAGTATAGGTTGTGTTTGTCCGTTAAAGTTACTCATAACTACTTTCTTAAACGAGAACGTTAATCTTTCTCTAGCCTAATTAGGCTGGCGACCGTTTTCCTTATTCTTCAAACAGTATAGACAGGCAAAATATTGTTTGTTACTGTTCGAATATTTACGTAATTCTGACTTTCATTTCCGATAAGCCATTTCCGTTAGGTACAACACGGTCAACATAACAAGATTCCTGTCAGAGGGTAACACTGCTCTGTTGATTTATACCATAATTGCTCTAACAAATTAATTCTAATTTACTAACTGCCTCCAGCTTCGAGGTTATGGTATAGCAGTAGCGGACGGTAGCGTTATAAGTGGAATTGAGTCAGGTGACGTTGAGGAATTTAGAGTGGAAAACTAGATACTTAAAGCGATAAATGAGACTAGCTGCTTCGATAGCAACATCAAGGGCGAAGTAGAGAGGATATAAAATGCTGACTGTCAATGGGAAGAAATTTGTTAACATCGAATATAAATTTTGGTGTCAGGAAGTCTCTTCTGGAAACGTGTATGGAATCGATACGTGGATGATAAACCGCTTAGACAAGAAGAGAATAGAAACATCTGAAACGTACTGCTACAGAAGAATGCTGATGATTAGATGGGTATTGAACAAAACTGGGGAGAAAATAAGGTTGTGGCACAGTCTTACAAGAAGAAGGGATCAGTTAACAGGAAACATTCTGAATCATCAAGGGATCACCAGTTTAGTACTGGAAGGAAGAGTAGGGGCGAAAACCGTAGACGGAGGGCAAGAGATGAATATTGTAACCAGATCCAGAAAGAAGAGAAGAACAGTCTAGCGCAGGATAAAGTAGCATGAAGAGATGCATCATACCAGTCTTCAGTCTCGGGACAGTACTTTTTTTTAATCATCCGTCTTCTCACTGCCTTGATGCGGCCCACCAGGAATTCCATCCCTGCGCCAACCTCTTCATCTCGGAGTAGCAACTGCAAACGAAGTCCTCAATTATTATTCCTCTACAGATTTTATCGTCTACAGCTACATCTATAACCATGGTATTTAATCCCTCATGTCTTAGTAAATGTCCAATCATCCTATACCTTCATCTTCTCAGTGCTTTCGACATATTCCTTTCCTCTCCGATTCTTGGCAGAACCTCCTCATTCCTTATCTTATCAGTCCACCTAGTTTTCAACAATCTTCTTTAGATCCAAATCTTAGATGATACGATTGTCTTCTGTTCCGGTTTTCCTGGAATCCGTTTCACTACCGTACAATACTGTGTCCGCGCCGGCCGCGGTGGTGTAGGCTCTCAGTCCGGAACCGCGGGACTGCTACGGTCGCAGGTTCGAATCCTGCCTCGGGTATGGATGTTTGTGATGTCCTTAGGTTAGTTAGGTTTAATTAGTTCTAAGTTCTAGGCGACTGATGACCTCAGAAGTTAAATCGCATAGTGCTCAGAGCCATTTGAACTATTCTTTAATACTGTGTCCAAACGTACATTCTCAGAAATTCCTTCCACAAATTATGGCCTATGTTTCATATTAGTAGACTTCTCTTGGCCGCGTTTGCTCTTTTTGATTTTATATCCTCCTTGCTCGGTCCATAATTTACTGCCTATGTAGCAGAGTTCCTTAGTTTCATCTACTTCGTGATCATAAATTATGTAAAGCTTCTCGCTGTCCTCATTTCTTCCACTTCTCATTACATTCATCTTTCTTCGATTTACTTTCAGTCAGTATTCTGTACTCATTAGACTCTTTATTGTATTCAATAAATACAGTAATTATTCTACACTTACCTCTACCTTCTTAATCTTATCATTACCACCGCGTCATCTTCAATTTTAATCCCACTCTAGTACTTTAATTTCCGGCTTTGCTGCTTCGCTGTATAGTTAGAAAGGTAGAGGCGAAGTACTAAATCGCTCGTCTTACACCCTTTTGAATCCGAGCAGTTCGTTCTTGGTCTTACATTCTTATTATTCCCTCTTGGGTCTTGTACATGTTGTATGTTAGCCATCTCCCCCTGTGGCTTACTCCTATTTTCCTCAGAATTGCGAACATTTTGCACAATTTGGCAACGTAGAATGCTTTTTCCAGGTCGACAAATCCTATGAACGTGTCTTGTTTTAAGCTGATCGTCATGCTACACATCCTCATTTTTCGTTTCCATTCTCCTGTATAAAATTTTTATCATCCAAGGCTGCATGACCAATTAAGCTGTTCGCCGATCATTCTCGCACTTTTCAACTTTTGCACTCTTCGAAATTGTGTGGATGATATTTTTCCAAAAGTCAAATGGTATACCGCCCGACTCAAACATTCTACACGAAAACGTGAATGGCCGTGTTGTTGGCTCTTCCCCCAGTGATTTTAGAAATTCTGATGTTCGAATTCAAATGGCTCCAAACACTATGGGAATTAACATCAGGCCGGCCGGGGTGGCCGAGCGGTTCTAGGCGCTACAGTTTGGAACCGCGCGACTGCTATGGTCGCTGGTTCGAATCCTGCCTCAGGCCTAGATGTGTTACTTAGGTTTAAGTAGTTCTAAGTTCTAGGGGACTGATGACCTCAGAAGTTAAGTCCCATAGTGCTCAGAGCCATTTGAACTTAATATCTGAGGTCATCAGTCCCCTAGACTTAGAACTCCTTAAACCTAACTAACCTAAGGACATTACACACATCCATGCCGGAGGCAGGATTCGAATCCGCGACCGTAGCAGCCGCATGGTTCCGGACTAAAGTGCCTAGAACCACTCGGTCACAGCGGCCGGCCACAAAATTGTGATCTGAGCCTGTAACTGCTCCTGGATACGCCTTACAATATTGTATCTTATTTCGGAATCTCCGTCTGACCGTCATTTAATCAAACTGAAATATTCGAATATTACCAGGCCCTCTCCAAGAATACCTCCTCCTCTTGTGATTGTTGAACAGAGTTTTCGCTATTAGTAGCTGATATTTGTTGCAGGACTAAGTCTCTCTCCTCTCTCATTCCTTGCTCCAATCACATATTCTCCAGTAACCTGTTCTACTATTGCTTGCCCTACAATCGCATTCCTGTCCCCTATGCCTATTAGATTTTCTTCTACCTTTACGCAATGAATTGACCGTTCAGTATCCTCATATGCTTTGTCTCTCCTTCTTTAGCTTGCAAGGTCTGCATGTATACCCGAATCTGTCGGTGTTGTTACCTATCGGATTAGAACAATCTTACCACTAAACTGTTCACAGTAACACATCCTCTGCCCCACCGTTCTATTAGTAACGACTCCCACTCCCTTTGCGTCATTTTCTGCTGCTGTTAGTATTACCCTATACTTATCTGACCATAAATCCTCTACATTTCACTTTACTGTCCCTCGCCACATGTAAACTGAAACATAGCATTTTCTTTTGTAGATTTCCTAGCCTCTCTGTCACATTCAAACTTCTGATATTCCATGCGACGACTTGTAGAAAGTTATCCTTTCGTTGTTTATTGAAGTTATTTTTCATGGTTACCTCCATCTCGGCAGTCCCCTCCCGGATATTTGAATGGGTGACTTCCGGAATCTTCTATGAATGGAGAGATAATCATGACACTTTTTCTGTTACAGGCCACATGCACCGTGGATACACGTTGTCACTTTAATTAATTAAAAAAGCTTAATTCACTGCTATGTGATTGAAATGGTGTAAAAATTGTCTTCTAACAGTGAATGAAGCGTGTAAAATCCCCACTGCTCCCGCCCTTTTCGGTTTTCCTTCCTGGCTGAATTAAGAGGCCGTAATTATTACCATTCCAAATTTTTTAATACATTTTCAGAGGTTTGAGTAAAAGTATCAGATATTTGCCATTCGTTTGCCATAGCTGCATGGTTTTCCCCATAGCGCTGTAGGACTCCACACGATGCATACAGAGCGATCACGCTCAGTTTGGCGTTACACACGTTCCACTTCGCCTCGTTCCACCGTTTGTCATATGCTTCATACTGTTCAACAGCTGAATTTCTTTTGGACTTTTATGAACAGAATCTCGTTTATTTGTTACGGTATCGAACCTCGGATGTATACTCATCGATGGAAGCGGAGGTCCCTTTACGTTGAGTGGACATGGAGCGTATGGTTGTGAATCAATTTTTGAATTACACCTCCTAGTAGATATGCAGTGTGTCCCGGAAAAGTTGCAATAAACTTTGGGGATTATAGACGATGTCCCGAAGAACGTCATCCAACGATATTGCAGATCGTTGGAGTTATAGGACGAGGTGTATGCCATGAGTCTCCGTTTCCGGCAGCAAACGTGTGGACCTTGTACGCTGACGGACCATAGACGGAACGTCTCGCTACGTTGATTGTTATTCAGCGATGGCGACGGATTGCCAGGATCGCCAATGGGAAGATGGAGATAGCTGCTGCGTAGAAGAGCCTTCGCTCCGACTAAGTTGGAAATCCCCTCTACGCATTGCAAAGAATAAGGACTCTGCTTGACAGGCATACAGCATTTTCAGGTTTTTGATAACCCAGTCTCATTTTGCCGATGCTTTTGCATCGAGTAAACATTTTATGCACGGCGAGTGGAAGAGATGCCAGATGCTGCTACCACAGGCGAAACGCGTCATGCAAATTTGAAAATATAAACCTCCACAACCAAGCCTGTACTTTTATCTCAAATTACAGTGCAACTATCGTTCTGAGGGGCTCTCTGTGACGGCATCAACAAACAGACCGTAGGAATTAACCTGTAGAAAACCGATGGGACGGAAATTGTTAAGCGTTTCTATCTCCCCAACATACAAGTTTGTATGCGAGTATCCTGTTACACATACTTGGCAATGATTCCAAAGTGAGGCTAGCACTGAATGAAGTTTGTAATCATCATTACTGTATTACGTGGACTGTCTTCCACTCAGGTCAACCCGCAAAAACGTTTTTAACAATTTATAGTGACAAGTTCACGTTCGGTACAAAGTTTTTAAGCGAGACAGCCGCCCTTTATTGATTGTAATAACTAGAAAGATGTTCGCACATCTCTCTCGAAAATTACGATTGCGGTCGAAATCAGATGCTTGTATAAGTACAAATGTCTCTCATGAAATGAAAGAGTATATTTAAAGATTTATAATTCGCATATATAAGTCTGATGGAACATAGAAATCCCAACACTAGACAGGATGAGCAATTATATTTGCCGAATGAAATATTAAGGAGTTTTCAACACTGTTGATGATAGCAGCGGTAGGTGTTAGAGAGACAGAACCTGGTGAGGAAATGTCACACTGACCTTTCCAAAACGTGTGATTAATTGGCGCACAAAGGGACACTGCTTACACTGGGCAGCGCTCAACCACAAAGGGATATTTACCTCATAGCTCGTTGTAAACATGTAGTGAAATTATTTAGCTGATATGTACCGTACATTGAAAACAAATTTATCAGTAATAGAATGAAAACAGCGATTTTTCTTTTGATAGCTTCAAATTGAGCCGTTATACTGTTGGATCATTCAGTCAACATTCACACATATATTCCACTCATTCCGCCAGATGTATACATTATCGCTTTATCTTGCAAGGACCTTTCGAGAACTTCCATTTATATGCTCTGTTTCATAGGCCGAAATGTGGCTTATTCTATTAACAATAATATTTAAATCACGAAATAAGATTACATTTACTTATATCTATTTAAACACAAACCTTTTATGTAGGATTTTATTAACTTTCGAAACAGCTGTTCCAGGTAAAATAGTGATTAGGAGGGAATCCACCGAAAACAGTTCTCTAAGTTAGTTTGATTAATATAACCACTTACTAGGTTTGTGCATTCTGTAATTGGTACGCCTTTTCTATATTTCCACTTGATAACTGGTTAGCACAACCACACGTACGGTGTCTCACACTGACGTGGAATCCGAAACACAGTATGTTCTAATCTTATCACGAAACGCAAAACCATCACATGTTGATGTGCCTTCACACTGTCAAAAATTAAACATTTTTGGACCTCAAGGTTTCCCTTGCTCGAGTGTTTCTTGGAATGCCGAACGTGTAAGTTCCCTATTCTACGCATGTATGACAATATTCTTTTTGTCTGGTGAAATCCCCACAGATTTAATTGAAATCGTTACATGTAACATTTATAAAAAGTTCCACTTCATTGTCTCTCAGGTTCTTTAACACACTGTTTTCAATATTGTTTCATTTTGGACCAGAGTAGTACACCGTATGGTGCATCACGGAGGGTGTCTTTTACCACTATTATTTATATTCTTTCGCCAGCCGGTGTGGCCGAGAGGTTCTAGCCGCTTTAGTCTGGAACCGCGTGACCGCTACAGTCGCAGGTTCCAGTCCTGCCTCGGGTATGGATGTGTGTGATGTCCTTAGGTTAGTTAGGTTTAAGTAGTTCTAAGTTCTAGGGTACTGATGACCTCAGATGTTAAGTCCCATAGTGCTCAGAGCCATTTGAACCATTTATATTCTTTCCTCTTTCATTCGGAAATAGAGCGAGGGAAAAACGACTGTTTATACACCTCCGTGCAATTCCTAATTTTTTATATCTTCATTGTCCTTACGTGAAATATAAATTGGCTTCAGTAGAATCCTACAGTCAGCTTCAAATGCTGGTTCTCTAAATTGAACAGAACTACACAAAAAGATCGTTGTCTTCTCTCCCGGGGATTCCTACTTTGCCACTTGAGTAATACTCACATGTTGATCGATCCTAACACATCTAGCAGCCCCTCTCTGAATTGGTTCGAAGACCTGCTTTAATCCGACCATGTGCGGATCCCAAACTCTTTAGCGCCTTGTGATCTATACGCGGTCTCCTTAACAGATGAACAACGCTTTATTAAAGTTCTACCAATGAACCGAAGTTGACCATAAGCCTTGACTACCACCGTCTTTCCATTTCTTATCGCTATGAACATTAAGAAAATGGTTCAAATGGCTCTGAGCACTATGGGACTGAACATCTATGGTCATCAGTCCCCTATAACTTAAAACTCCTTTAACCTAACTAACCTAAGGACATCACACAACACCCAATCATCACGAGGCAGAGAAAATCCCTGACCCCGCCGGGAATCGAACCGGGAACCCGGGCGCGGGAAGCGAGAACGCTACCGCACGACCACGAGCTGCGGACGAACATTAAGACACGATAGTTAATAGATTTTACTGTGTCAGGCAGTACACTACAGGTGCTGTATTCATACATTACAGGATTGGTTCTCCTACTAATTTGAATTAAATTACATTTTTCAACACTTAGAGCAAGCTGCCATTCATCACACAAACTAGAACGTTGTCTAAGTCATCTAGTATCCTCTTGCAGTCACTCAAGTATCGTCAGAAAGCAGCTGCAGATTGGTGCTCACCCTGTCCTTCAGATGATTTATGAATACAAAGAATAAGAGCATGAAATCCTGACGATACTCTTGTTTCTAATGAACACTTGCCGCCGAGGACGACGTTTGATCATTGACTTCGATTACCTAAGAGGTCTTCGAGCCACTCGCATATCTCAGAACATATCCAGAATGCTACGCAGGAGTCTGAATTAGAACATTGTACCGAAAGTCTCTCATTGGACATGTCAGGCGTATTTTCTCTGGTTTTCCTGCAGATATTTGCAATTTAATTTGTGCATTCTGTAGCTTGAGTAGAGACCAAATAATTACTGCTCGTCTTGTCTTTCAAGCGGCGCCCACTGTCAACAGAAAAAGTCGTTTTATTTTCGACAACACAAAAAATGATTTTTGAATGGAAATTTCATGTGCCAGTTCGATATAGGGCTCCCAAATTAGTATAGTTCGATACTCGTTTTATAGATGTGGGAACGCTCTATTAAATGGTGACGCAAAATGTCTTTTTATCAATACTCCTGTTCTGCAAAGTAAACGAGCTGACGCTCTGCTTCGACACTAGGCATCGCATGGAAGATGTGACGTGAATTTTGTGTCTGGGCTGAAACCCGCTACACAGTGCAAAACCAAAACTGCAATAATCTGCTGTAACTACAGAGAAAAAAACGCCTGATGACTCGTAGGAGAGACACTCGGTATTGTACACGTTTTACGGCAGTGAGGAAGGCCGTTCAGACAGCATGTAGCGAATGTCGTTGGTGGGATTCCCTGTTAGGTTACTGAATAAGTTCCAGCACCTTTCAGCTTATAACCTGCAAATTGTACAGAATCCCTCTCACAGTGAAAGTTACTGTGTAACTGAAAATGTGTGCTTCTGGTAGGAAGGTAGGATAATAAAACAAGTAGGCTAATAAAATGGACGTGTTTGTATTGGCCTGTGTGTCCTAGTCTTGGTGAATCAACTGGATCAAATTAGTTTAATATCTCGAGTACAACGAAGTTTACAGAACGTTTAGCATGATAAATGTGTAAATGGGTGGCGAGAAGATAACGTGAAACAAAGTTGCTGCCTACAGGAATAAGACCACGTCCGTAGTGAGGGATGCCGGCATGGTAGCTCAGCTTGGTCGGTCAGAGAGGTGGCTGCCCTCTATAGTAATAATAAAAGTAAATTGAGTGAAGAATTCAACGATAAACTTTAAGAAGTGTCATGTGACATCCGCCCAGACCAAAGTACGAGAAAAATGATGAACAAAACGAAAAGAAAATATTAAAGTGGTTAGGGCGGTTGATTACCACATGGAGGTCCCCAGTTCGATTCCCAGTATTGAGAGGTACTTTTCCTTGGTGGGACGACTGGAATGGGGAGTACTAAACAGAGCAGTAGCGAGTATTAGGTTGCACGTAATAACGCCGTTGGCAGAGTATTACATGGCGGTCGCTCGGGCCCGATTGGCTCGCCTAGGGCTAGAACGCGGAACATTTTTAAGAATTTGTGCAGTAAACTTGCTTTTGAATCCTGTATATAGGTTAAAATATTAGAATAAAGAAGAGAATGTGACGTTACATGAGCACGTTAAGTTCACCACACAATTTGTTAAGAAAAGCGCTTCATAGCCGCTTACTGTATGTGACTACATGCCCATCTGTATGGTCTAAATTGTCCACACAACATAACTACAGTCCCTTAAGATAATATGCATACTGATAACATATATAGGGCGAATATCAATAAAAACGACGAACTAGAGCAACTGATTCCTGACTGGAAATGAAGGAAAATGAAAGTTCCTCTGACCAAGTGTCGGGTGTTCCTTGTGTTTTGCAGGCTGTATGACCGAAGCAGAGACCTGTAAGCAGCAGAATGGTTCGGTATCCATAATGGTAACAAGACGATATGGTGTTTTGCCGGCCGGGGTGGCCGAGTGGTTCTAGGCGCTACAGTCTGGAACCGCTCGACGCTACGGTCGCAGGTTCGAATTCTGCCTCGGGCATGGATGTGTGTGATGTCCTTAGGTTAGTTAGGTTTAAGTAGTTCTAAGTTCTAGGGGACTGATGACCTCAGCAGTTAAGTCCCATGGTGCTCAGAGCCATTTGAACCGTTTTTTGATATGGTGTTTGTGTACGGCCAAGCAAATGGAAACTGTGAAGACGCAACACTGTTACACCAAAACAACTTTGTCCACAGACACCAACCACATCATATAACATTTCAAGCCTTTATGGGGGTTTGTGTTACTACGGGTCCTATCACACAGACGAACGTGAAGGGAAGCGCCGGACTGGGCACACAACTGATTTGGAGGACCGGGTTCTACAGGACATTGAGACAAATCCTTGTAGAAGCTCCAGGAGAGTGACCCTCCGACATGGTGTAAGTCAAAGTGCGATTACTTGTATCCTCCATAACAACCGCTACTATCCCTGTCATCTGCAGCCCCACGGAGGCAGCTTTTGTACTGTGTTACACAACGATTTGTTGTCCTACGACACAAACCGTGCATTTCTGGACACATGTTCAAAGGACCTTCTTTCATCTATTTCCTGTCATGAGTCCGTTCCTGCGGCTTGTCGGTATTTTTTTTTGTTATGTTCATTCTGTATAGTGGCTGAATGTGGTGCTTCATGTTGAATTATTACACTGAGATTATTGCAAGAGAATGTGATTTGCAGAAGTTCGACGTGGCTATGGTGTTTGTCTTAAATGATTATTCGTAAGGCGTGTGCAGGATTTAGTACGCTTATTCTCGGTACTTTATCAGCCTTATCACGAATGTGACATTAATGGTTCTGATTCAGTCGCTATAACATCAGAACTGAACGGGTGCATTGAACAACGGCTATATTTTTTACGAATTAAATTAAAAAAACGCGGAATGTTCAGGGACAGGGGCAAAAGTATGGAAAAACCATTTAAACGAGGAAATTCTGGGTTAGACACACGTGACCAATGTTCATTAAGAAGCATTATAAAAACTGACGAACATTACTATGTGAAAAATTACATCGCGCCCTGAAAACTATGGCTTGCCACAATTATAATTACATCACACTTATCTGATAAAGTCTGCTTAAGAAAGCTAAAATCTCATTGTGAAACGGATTGATCGGATGCTATCACCAATATGACCATTCTTTCTCTATTTCACTATTGCCTTTGTTCCGCAATATGTGCAGGTTCGGCGTGGTTAAGTCTGATTTGGCTTAGTTAATTTCAAGTGGTGGACGGATGCCCTTCCTGCTTCCACGCCGAGTCCCCCTGGATGGAATGAGTGTACCCCAGCTGTCTGTGTCTAGTGTAAACCAAGAAACAGTGCGAACGTGTTATAAAAGTATGCGAGGTGTGTAACTGAGGTGGGAAGTGGGGACCAGATAGGTATTCACCTAGGAAGATGTAGAAAACCGCCTAAAAACCACATACAGGCTGGCCGGCACACCGGCCCTCGTCGTTTATCCGCTGGGCTGATTCGATCCGGGTCCCGCGCGCCGAGTCCAGGAAGCAGGGCTTTAGCGCTCTCGCCTAACCTGGCGTGTCCGTCACCGATATGACCTACTGAACTAATTATGGAACTGGATTTCACACACAAAATTACAACTAAACCTGAAATTCAGCTCGCTACCATTACATTTGTGCGTGAGAACTATCGGCATCATTCTTCGATGTGGACAGGTAGGAAACAACATTATAATAACATTTTACACCACAATAAAAGGAAAAATCCCAAA
The DNA here is from genome assembly GCF_023864275.1 of Schistocerca cancellata. Classification (NCBI taxonomy): domain Eukaryota; kingdom Metazoa; phylum Arthropoda; class Insecta; order Orthoptera; family Acrididae; genus Schistocerca; species Schistocerca cancellata. The sequence goes on from NC_064626.1 coordinate 580,102,515, forward strand.
ACTGTGAGCTGCTTCATCAGAATCTTCTTCTGTCCCACATACGAAGCCGTTTATTCTCATTAACCACGCGGCTGCAGTGGACAGTAAGGCAGTAACATTTCGCCAAGACAAAACCGTCGCTTTCCTGCCTAGTGGTTCACAGAAAATCGTACCACAGGAGGAGAATGAGGGACTCTTGCGCCATGTTTGGCACTGCCTACTGAATTTGGTGAATGTGAGACTAACTAATGTGGAAATATGAAATGAGACATTCTTATACAGTAGCCATCTATTCAATGAATTATAGAACATCTCCATTGCCTACCTACAGCGTTACAGGACAGCATATCGTAATATCGACCACAATGGTATCTCTAAATGAAAAGGGCCATTGTGAAAGAACAATGAAACAATGAACACGTTTAGAATTCCTGCGAAACACACCTCTTGCAGCACTGACATGACGTCTCAGGATGTATATATGTATGTTAACCGGGGACCTACAAACGACGGAGAGGTTCCGTCCCCGCCGCAGCCGCAGTGGTCCACAATCCCACGACAACTACCGCAGTCCACTTCACCCCTCAGCCTCCCCATCCGAACCCAGGGTTACTGGGATGTTCGGCCCACGGTGGACCCCCCAGGGGACGTCTCACACCAGACGAGTGGAACCCCTATGTTTGCGTGGTACAGTAATGGTGGTGTGCGCGTACGTGCAGAACTTGTTTGCGCAGCAATCGCCGACATAGTGTAACTGAGGCGGAATGAGGGAAACCAGCCCGCATTCGCCGAGGCTGAAGGAAAACCGCATAAAAACCTACCACAGACTGGCCGGTTCACCGGACCTCGACACAAATCCGCCTGGCGGATCGTGCCGGGGACCAGGCGCTCCTTCTCGCCCAGATAGCAGTGCGTTAGACCGCACGGCCAACCGGGCGGGCGCAAGTCTCAGGATAATAGATGAAGTGGATATAATCTGTTTCATCTTACTAAATTTTCGAAAAGTGTTCGACATTTCACTGTTTCTATATTACTAAACCGGTAATTACCAACCCGGTGTCGGCAGCAGGCTGCCTGTGTAACGGTTTCCCGCGACCACGAAAACTTGGTTTTGAACATTTTGCGTAGCTACTCACCGAATTTAAAACCCTGAAACGCTCTCGCTATCTACTCATTAAGAGGTAAAAGTTTACGTTAAATATTTAATACAATGACACAATAATCACAGCCTGAAACTGAGTGTTTGCCCTGACGCAGCCCAAGTGATGACGCACAAATGCCCGGACTTTATTTATCCAGTATTTCAGAATGAGAGCATTTCACGACTTCCAGCAAACATTACACATGACTTTAAATCTTTAAGAAATTTTTTCTCGCTGACACCCTCCACAAAATGATGACCGGAAAGACATTTATCGCTTACTACTTTTCCGCTGTTTGTGCAATAAAACTTCAACATCTTCATTACCGACTCTACTTGTAAAACATTTTGCAGATGGTATCTATATATTTCACTGAATGTATCTGTAAAACTGCATCATTGTATGACCCGTATTTCGAAAGTTCTGACGTCAAAGACAAGCTAGACCACGTAGCGTTTAGAATGAATTTTCACTCTGAAGTGTGGTGTGTTCTCATATGAAATTTGCTGGTAGATGAAATCCATATGCCGGACCGTCACTCGCACCCGAGCTCGAATCTCGGTCCGGCACACAGGTTTAATCTGTCAGCAAGTTTCAGCTAGCCTCTACTTCAAATGTTGCTCAATAAAATTGTAACATCATTCATGACGTTTTAACTTATCACTTCTTTACTACTAGGTCTATTGGGACAACAGTGGTCGGACTGTATACACGTATACCACTGAAAGTTCTAGCAACATTATGGCATTGTACATTCAGAACGTATGACTTTATAATGCTTCAAAACCTGGAATTTTCTTAAAATGGGGCGCACATCACCCAGACTATATTCATCCAGTGTTGTGAGAGCACTTGGCGACTTCCGGCAATGTTTAAACATGTTATCACAGCTTTACTAAATCTTTTATCGCTTGCGCGCTTACCGTCATATATTTAAGACACAAACTCTTTGTAAAGTAATCCGACGTCTGAAGCCTTTTTATGTATGGGAGTTCTATTCTTTCCAGAATCGGAGGTTTACGGGTTAACTAATAACCTAGAGAAGATCATGTGGAGTGCCTACACAGAGATGCGATTATCAATGGTAATATTCTGTGTAGACAATGAGAGAGCCGAAGTACCGATTTTGTCACAAGGGAAGACCGCAGTTAGGTGGCATACAGGACAGTTGGCATACAGCTTCCATTTCTTGCCATGGTGGACCTAGTGGGTCTAGAGTGATAGTAGGGAGTCATTGTGAAGGTGCATCATACAATGGAACTTCGGTCTTGTTGGAAGAGCTACAAACTAGGGACACCTGTTTCTTCTTTTTTCTGAGTGCTGAGCAAAAATGTTCCGTGGTAAATTTGCTCGTTGTGGTGAGCCTGTAGATCGAATTGACAGTGGTTTTCGAAAGAGTGGTTAGTACCCTTTTTTCGCAGGGTGGGTGGGGGGGGGGGGGAGGCAACTGCCTTGCCACAGTGGATACGCCGGTTCCCGTCAGATCACCGGGCCGACATGTGCTGCCATTTTTCGGGGTGCACTCAGCCTCGTGATGACAATTGAGGAGCTACTCGACCGAACAGTAGCGGCTCCGGTCAACAAAAAACATCATAACGACCGGGAGAGTGGTGTGCTGACCACGCGTCCCTCGTCCGCATTTTCAGCTGAGGATGACAAATTGGCCGTATGGTACCGATGGACCACTTCCGGTCAGAAGACGGCGTGAGTTAAGTTTCCATTTTTTTCATATTTGCGTGGGGATATTTGACATACTTACGTATGACGCCAGTGGAACAGATGCCTGTTTAAGTCACAAACACAGCAGACAACTGTTTAAAAGTATATGAGCAACTGTTCGCTTACTGAATGAAATGACCAGCGTACCAGTGCCTTAAATACAAAAGATGTTACGAGATTTGAGCCACTGAGTAGTTAATAAATAAGACACAGTTACAGATTTTAAAGAAACAGTACAGATTTTTGCTCAAGTACATATCCATGCCTTTTACAACTACTTGTTCCGACTACCAAGATGCTGATCCGCCTTTAAAACCCAGGCCAAATAACGGCTACTTGCACAACACTATAGGCGCGAAACAAAACCAGGTCTCAAATGGCAAGGCTTAGTAAAACAGGAGATTCCGCTAAGAGCATCCATCACTTTGCAAAATGCAACAAAGTTCTCACCACTTCTACGCCGGAGACCGAAGGGCTACATCCATCCACCAAGGCTCCGGAATGGGAACTGGATGACGCATCTTGTATAACCCGCGTCCCTGAAGGCAGAGGAAAACAACGAATCTGCAAATGGTATTGGCATAGTCCCCACCATCAACAGCCGTCAACCGCAAAACGGCAGTCACCTACGTCCTAGGTGAGAGAGCCCTCTTAGCGTGCGGAACAGCCACTAGGACAATGCTCATAGACAACCACACGTGCCGCTTAGAGTCCCTTCAAGCAGCCACATATCTTCTCCGTAGAGAGACGCCAGGAGGACCTTGGCTAGGGACCCAAACCAGAGAGGTTGGAGCAGTGGCTGGAATCGATGTGGGTGCGCTCGCGGCTCAGTACGTTCGATATACAAAGTGATAAGCAGGAGAACAAAGACTAAACATTTTGTTTTATGGCGTCATTGGCAGTCACAGCCGACTGAATCGCACTGCTGTGTGGACACGTTCTCTGAGACATTTTAGAGCGGATATGTTGCCATGGTGAGTTCTTTGACCTACAGATGACTCATTTGTGTTTAGTTTTCTGGTATCCATTGAAACACAGTATGCACTACTTAAGGATTCGGACGGTTTGGCTACTGCGCTGAATTAGGGACACACAAGTCACACAAATGGGTCCAATTGAAGGACTTACACCAGCCCATTGAGCCATTCCCATTATGGTTGTTTCATTTTCTTAAGTTCTTTATCAAAATCAGTACTATGATATTCCTTTCATCAATAAAAGACGTTGATGGAATAATTTGTTGACGGTGGCAAGTGGTCACGTCTCTTCGTTTCGCAGATTTTCACCCTCTTTACTGTCCGCCACTGGTAGCTGAGTGGTGAGCGCGACGGAATGCCATACCTAATGGCCCGGGTTCGATTCCCTGCTGGGTCGGCCGGCTGCTGTGACCGAGTGGTTCTAGGCGCTTCAGTCCGGAACCGCGCTGCTGCTACGGTCGCAGTTTAGAATCCTGCCTCGGGCATGGATGTGTGTGATGTCCTTAGGTTAGTTAGGTTTAAGTAGTTTCTAAGTCTAGGGGACTGATGACCTCAGATGTTAAGTCCCATAGTGCTTAGAGCCATTTGAACCATTTTTGAACCCGGCTGGGTCGGAGATTTTCTCCGCTCAGGTACTGGGTGATGTGTTGTCCTCATGATCATCATTTCATCCCCATCGACACGCAAGTCAACGAAGTGGCGTCAACTCGAAAGACTTCTACCAGGCGAACGGTCTACCCGACGGGAGGCCCTAGCCACAAGGCGTTTCCATTTACCCTCGTCACTGGGAATCTAGAACGATAGATGGAGGAACCAGACTCTCTGTTTACTGTTTACCTTCACTCTCACAGCAGAGATATTAAAAAAAATGAAGTGTAGCATCATCTTCTTGTCGCAACATCTATTTTGTCCATCAAACAATTAATCATCTCACTGTACTGAGAGAACCACAGATGACTACATCAAAACTCATTATTCCTACGAGTTTATGTTAAAGGAACATATCCCCCACGACAGAGTATATGAACAGGGACCAGTTAACAACGTCTGGTCAGAGTTCTTGGACAGGTATTCATTTCTGGGTATTAATATTGTTACGAATGCACAAATGAATTTCTTAAAAACCAAGCTCTGACAGGCTCATAATAAGCAAAAGGTAAATAACATAATAGTAAAAGTCGGAGGTAATGAAATACTGCAGAACACCTCCAGGGACAGAAGTGCACTCCGACTATAACTTAATGGTTATGATCTGCAGATCAAAACTGATGAAACTGGAGAAATGTGGAAGCTGTGAAAAGGTGCAAGGGGATCATTACGCAACGATTGAGTGAAAGGAATAGAACAGAAGCTTTGAGACATGAAATTACTTTCACAAAAAATGGGTGGTCAGTAAATAGTTTTGTATGTATAAGATACGCCATTTTGGCATTTATTTGACAGAAAGAGAAACCATAGAAATACTGGAACTGAAGCTGGCAGGAAGGAATACGTGCAACTCAAATACATTGTACTTACAGGGTTTAAAGGGGGTAACTGCAGTTGTTTTCATACGTGCAAACATTATTGTGTTGTGTGAAACAATCTTCCCACAAATACATCACACACTTTACGACGTGATGTTCTCTACACAATTGTATCTGCACTGCAAACTGTTCGACGCCTGTCAGTCTAGACTATCCTTTTGCCTACACGCATCAACACGTCAGTTACATGACCTACTGCGCATGGAAAAACAAACTTTTATGGTACGGTTGTGCCACTCACACACTATGAGCCAAAGAAACTAATGCACTAACCTTATATCGCGTACGGCACCCACAACCACGCGGAAGTGTCGCAACACGACGAGGCATAGACTCGGCTAATGTCTGAAGCAATGCTGGAGGCCACAGACATCATGAATCCTACAGGGCTGTCCATGAATACGAAAGAGTACGAGGGAGTAGAGATCTCTTCAGAACAGCACGTTGCAAGGCATCCCAGGTATGCACAATAATATCCTTGTCTGGGGAGTTTTGTGGCTAGTGGAAGTGTTTAAACTCTGAAAAGTGTTTCTGGAGCCCATCTCTAGTAATTCTGGAAGTGTGATGCGTCGCATTGTACTGCTGGAATTGCCCAACTCCGTCGGAATGCACAACGGAAATGAATGGATGCAGGTGTTCAGAAAAGATTCTTACGTATGTGTCACCTGTCAGAGTTGTTTCTACACTCTCGGGGGACCCATATCACTCACATTGCAAACGCCTCACACGATTGCAGCACTTCCACCAGATTAAACAGTCCTCTGCTGACATACAGGGTACATGGATACATGAGGTTGTCTCCATACCCGTACACGTCCATCCGCTCGATGCAATTTTAAACGAAACTCGTCCTATCAGGCTACATGTTACCACTCACAACAGTTCAGTAGCGGTGTTGACCGGCCCAGGTGAGGCGTAAAGCTTTGTTTCGTGTGGTCTTTAACGGCACACGAGTAGGCCTTCGGCTCCGAAAGGCCATATCAATTATGTTTCATTGAATGGTTAGCAGGCTGACTCTTGTTGGTGGTCCAGAAATGAAATCTGTAGCATTTGGCGGATGGGTTACTCTTCTGTCATGCTGAACGATTCTCTTCAGTCGTCGTTGGTCCCGTACTTGCAGGATCTTTTTCCTGCCGCAGCGGTGTCGGAGAATTGATATTTTACCGGATTATTTATATTCACAGTACACTCGTGAATGGTTGTACGGGAAAGTCCCCTTTTCCTCGCAACCTCGGCGATGCTGCGACCCATCGCTGATGAGCCGACTATAGCACCAGATTCAAACACACTTAAATCTTGAAATCCTGTTATTGCAGGAGCAGTAAACGGTGTAACAACTGCACCAGAGACTTGTTGTCTTATACAGTCGTTGCCGACCGCAGCGCCGTATTCTAGCTGTTTACATATCCCTGTACTTGAATGCGCGTGGCTATACCAGTTTGTATGTAGGATATTTTTCTCAGCAGGTTTCGAGAATTCAGAAACAGCAAAACCTCTGACTGCTAAAGTAACATATAAAAGATCCAGATCTATGGAGATCAAAATTTTAAAGCCTTTGCGCCCATATAGAAGTATTGGTGAATATGTGAAATTACTTCACAGCACAAGCGGTCTGCTTTGGAAGATCTGAAAAATGAAGACATGTCGATTTTTAACACCTAGAATAGTATTTCAGACTTGCACAATCAGCTGAGGGAAAACTGGCGTTTGCCTTTCTTTCCTTATTCAGTCACACATATTCAAGTGAACAATCATCTTCAAACATGAACCTTATCAAGAGTAAGTTGAGAAGTCGTCTTTTTCATCAGAACCAGAAATCGTGTGTAAAATATATATATATATATATATATATATATATATATATATATATATATATATATATATATATATATATATATATAAAGTTTAGTCAACAAAACTTTCATAGGACATGCAACCAGTTGTTCAGATCAGTGTCTGTCAGTCATTGTCATGATATAATTTTATGAGTATCTTACAATTTAATTTCATCAAGAAATATTATCTTTATTATGTACACTGAAGAACCAGAGAAACTGGTACACCTGCCTAATATCGTGCACAGCCCCCGCGAGGTGGGCAGGGGTGCCGCAACATGACGTGGCATGGACTCGACTAATGTCTGAAATAGTGTTGGAGGCGACTGACACCATGAATCCTGCAGGGCTCTCAATAAATCCGTAACAGTAGGAGGCATCTCAGATATGCTCAATAATGTCATATCTAGGGAGTTTGGTCGCCAGTGGAAGTGTTTAAATTCAGAAGAGTGCTCCTGGAGCCACTCTGTAGTAATTTTAACATGGAGGGTGTCGCATTGTCTTGTTGCAATTGCACAAGGCCTTCGGAATGCACAATGGACGTGAATTGATGCAGGTGATCAGATAGAATGCTTACGTATGTGTCACCTGTCAGAGTCGTATCTAGACGTATGAGGGGTCTCATTTCACTCTAACTGCACACGCCCAACGCCGTTATAGAGCCTCCACCAGATAAAAAAAATGGCTCTGAGCACTATGGGACTTAATATCTTAGGTCATCAGTCCCCTAGAACTTAGAACTACTTAAACCTATCTAACCTAAGGACATCACACACATCCATGCCCGGGGCAGGATTCGAACCTGCGACCGTATCAGTCCCGCGGTTCCGGACTGCAGTGCCTAGAACCGCACGGCCACCGCGCCTCCACCAGATAGAACAGTCCCCTGCTGACATGCTGGATCCATGGATTCATGATGTTGTTTCCATATCCGTACACGTCTATCCGCTCGATACAATTTGAAACGAAACTCGTTCGACTAGGCAGCATGTTTCCAGTCATCAACAGTCCAATGAAGGTGTTGTCGGGCCCAGCACAGGCGTAAAGCTTAGTGTTGTGCCGTCATCAAGGGTGAATGAGTGAGCCTTCGGCTTCGAAAACCCTTATCCAGGATGTTTCGTTGAATGGTTCGCACGCTGACACTTGTTGACGGCTCAGCATTGAAATCTGCAACAATTAGCGGAGGGGTTTCACTTCTTTCTTGCAGGATATATTTCCTTCGGAGATTTGTTGCCTTACCGGATTCCTGATATTGAAAATGCACTCGTGAATGGTTTTACGGGAAAATCCTCTCTTCATCGCTATTTCGGAGATGCTGTCTCCGATCGCTCGTCCCCCGACTATAACACCACGTTCAACCTCGCTTAAATCTTGGTCACCTGCCATTGTAGCAGCAGTAACCCATCTAACAACTGCTTCAGACACTTGCTGTTTTACATAGGCGATGCCGACCGCAGCGCCGTTTTCTACATGTTTACATATCTCTGTGTTTGAATACGCGTACATATACCAGTTTCTTTGACGCTTCAGTGTATGATGTTAAATTCTATATCTACATTTTAAGAATTAAAATTTTAAACGAAGTTAATTGTGCTAATTTTAGGAATCTGTGTGGAATGAAAGAGGATGTACTGCCGATTATTCAAAAGGAACGTTGAGGTAGATGAAACAAGTACATCAGACGAGTGGAGTTGGAATGGATCAGCCTCATCGAACGTACCTCATTCAGACTGAGGACGTTTTATGCAAAGGCCAGTTCAGAAATATCCTAGTTAAGTTACTAACAATGTGCCTATGTATAAAGTTAATTTTAAAATATTTAGCACTCCAAGGAAATTGCAATCATGATACCTTTGACATTTGATTCTGTTAGCTAATGAGTTTCCCGATCACTAGACTAGCGTATTTCCATACACACTTGTCCCCAAACTAGGGAATTGATGCCTTAAATGTGTTACATTAAATTATATCACCACTGATTAATATTTTATTTTCAGCAGAAAGGGCTGGTTTTATTGTGTAGGGGAGTGACAACGCCAGTAGACTGTCGCTGTATTTAATAGGATCGAAGACAACATGGTTTGTCACCTGGAAATGTTCGCAGAGATCATTTTTCTATTCTGACGCTCTAACGAGCAGCGAGATATGATATATACAGTGTCTCCTACATATTTCGCCTCCTCCGTGTATCTACTCGAGCAGGGAGTACCCCAGGCGATTAGTACGTGAGTCCGGATGTTAGGGAGCCGGGCGGGCGCATGGATTAAGCCACCCTCTGGGGCTTATCACCGCGTGGCGTGCTCCCGGCCAGTGGTCACTGGGCCAGGCCGGCCGCCATTTGCATTTATATTGCTCGCCGCGGCCCCACGTATGAGCAGTGGGCATATCTCGCAGCTCGCCGCACGTTTGGCCACCGCTCCGCCGAGTCCAGGAATTGACCCGGGAGCTCTGCAGATGAAAGGGACGGCGACGTTCGCCGACGTAAAGCGCCCGCGATAAAGTGCACACGTGTGCTGCACGTGGCACCTCCCAGAAGCACAGCTCTGATATGTAAGAGCGCCGCGGCCGTAAGCTGAAGTTATATCTGCAGCCCGGGTACAGTCACACAGTGAAGAAAGTAAGCTGCAGTTTGCTGCTGGTGCTAACACGAGCACAGGACTAGAAGAGGTATACGTGGGAAATGTGATATCTGTCATCTCAACGAAGTGACGTTCTGGATAGAGTAACGCAGACTATTTTTACAGAAATATTGGAGAACTGGGAGTAGCTCGCTGAGGGTTTCGTACAAACCACTGCGATTCTCGATTCCCAGGATGGATCTTCTATATTAAGATCATCCAACCTGGGAAACTTACACACACACAGACACACACACACACACACACACACACACACACACACACACATATATATATATATATATATATATATATATATATATATATAAAATCGAGAATCACAGTGATTTTAGCCTGTTACATGCAAGACATTCGTCCCGATAATTACAAGACCTCTCACAAGGCCACTACATGAAAAGATTTCATAGTCGCCTTATGAATTTTTTGATCTATGACTGTTGCGCACAGCTCGCACAGGTATTCTTGTGCTGTGTGACGAGAGACGGTATTATGGAATATCGTCTCTACAAATTGTGTCCAGTTAATGGGAACAGTCGCCGAAATGAACTATCCCCGTAAAATATTTTTCATTGCAAATGATCTGGAGGTGGCGATTTAATTTTGATGAAAATAGTAATCATTGCGTATATTTATGCGATCTACTCGAATAAAGCTTTGTAATAAGAAGAACAGCCGTATTAAACATTTATTATTCGGGTTATTCTATTTAGCTATCAGTCTTTTCAAATCAAGTTTTGTGATATTATGTCAAGAGTAACGCACAGATAAAAGCAATCGTGTCAAGAAAGACAGAGTGAAGATGAAGTTAGATTTCAATATTCTACTCAACAATAGATTGCGGTGTTAAAATTTTAATCTACTTGTGTCTGGGTTTATTATGCAACGTGAATAAATATGTACTCAGTTCTTCTCGTAGTTGTCGATTTACATTTAACTGTCAATTACATATTATATCAATAGCACATTTTTTTAATTATTGAAAACCCTTTCTCAGCGGTCATCCACAATGTACAGTAATTCCAGTCACACTATTCTACAAAAGACGTGCTTCGCGACATCACGTTCCCATCACCAGACAAAATCCCAGAGAAAACTCGTACAAGAATCTTACGAATATGAACAGAAAAGAATTAGATCAGACCTGTCACACCGTAAACAACCAGTATGAATTTCTTCGTGTGATCTAGCACCAAGCCTCCACTGCCAGTTTCCTCAGATCATGTTGCCCCCTCCCATTCTCCCCCTCCTCCACTCGCAGAGTATTGCCTCTTGTAATGGCCGGTGTAGTTCTTAGTCTCAGCGAATTGTTTCCATCAGTCAGTCGTGTGGTATACATGTACAACATTCTTCCTTGTTCAGTGAATATTTCATGAAAAAGATGTTCAGAGCTATACATCGAAGAAAAGCAGTGAGTGCTTGGTTCAAATGGCTCTGAGCACTATGGGACTTAACATCTGAGGTCATCAGTCCCCTAGAACTTAGAACTACTTAAACCTAACTAACCTAAGGACATCACACACAACCAAGGCCGAGGCAGGATTCGAACTTGCGAACATAGCGGTAACGCGGTTCCAGACTGAAGCGCCTAGAACCGCAAGGCCACCACGGCCGGCCGCTATGAGTGCCATCCAACGGCATGTGATACCTATATGAACACCACTTGTTTATTGTCCAACCTGCGCACGTTAACGACGAGATATATTTGAAACACGGCGAATATAGTATTTCTACACACAACAGACGTGTCAACTGTTTATTATGTTACACTCTTGTACAAGAAGCACACTAAGTTGCGTTATTTTTCAAGTTGCAAGTGTTAAAATAACGCAACAATACAGATGAGAAATTATCTGACGTAACTCGCTGTTTGCTTATTCAGTTTCAGATTTTTCTAGTAGTTCTTGTTCCATTCCTTACTATTCTCTGAGCAGTACTTGAAGGTCTTTGACTAGGCGACCCATTAAGTAAGTATCAGTAGCTGAAGCTGCTTTTTTATTTTTGTTAAGGCATCTTTACGTTCCTTATAGCTAGTTGTAAACGCTTTTCCAGCTGCTCAGTATGACATCACGTGAGTACTAAACTGGTTAATGACACTTTACATCTCAGTGACGATAATAGTCAGTCGTAGAATAGTTTTCTAAAGGATCCTGGCAGGAGATGAGGAACTCGTTGTATACGTACGCCGCTTAAAGCGAAATCGGACTTGATGGAAATAGCTCCGAAACTGCCCGTGCCATCTGTCAGTATGCCAACTATAGTGTGCCTTACAATCCATCCCTCCCCCCTCACCATCCCCCCCACCTCATAGACTCTCAGCCGTCTCTCCTCTAACAGGGCTCTAAATCTTACCAGAAGCTATTAAACTCCTAGCATCGACTGCTAAAGTAGGTTGTGTCAACTCGGTGGAGCCCAGAGAGAATTAAGTTGAAGAAAAACGACCGCTTCCCTCTAGCCTGAACCATGCGTTCTATCAAATCGCTGCTGCTGGTGTTTTCGCTAATTTCCACCATAAACCAAAAGCGAGAATTATGCACTGTGACGGTTTCTCTCCCCTTCATTCACAGTACGTATTGAGCAAAAATATAGCTCCTCATATGTTTCGCGTTGTTTTTTCCACAAATCAGTGTCTGTATACAGGTTGTAGAAATGCACACTAACACCACAAGCGTGTCTAAATCTCTAGCGTGGTGAGAAATAGTTTTACGCCCTTACCAGTTATGGTTTTTCTCATTAATTTTAGTACAAACGCCTAAGAAGATAATTCGTGACGAGACTGACTGTCCAGTTCATGTTAATGTAAGTAAGTAATAGAAAATTAAGCGCTATGATTGGTCCTTTGTCTCACCATGCTGCCTTGATTTTGTTGGGAACTCTGTATGGCGGGTACTCCTGGTATGATTAGTCTGTTGACTGTTCTGCAGAAAAATTTACCTTATTAACTCATATCTACAGGTAGACGTAATTATTTAAGTAAGTTTAGTGTAATCTTAAGTCATTACTGTAGTTTCTGTGACATACAAATCACTCAGTTTTCCATTTATCTATTTGGCTTTTTAAATCAAATTATGTAAAATTATAACAGCAGTAACGCTTAAATAACAAACAGTATATGAAAGACAGATATACTGTGAATTTAGATTATGTTTTACTGCTCAAAAATAGTTGTTGCTGCTACAGTCTAGGTGAGAAAATTACGTCTTATGAAGAAATGCTTGGTAAGTCCTTCTCATAGTTGTGGGGCTAAATTTAATGAGCAATTAAACTAAATTCCACTAACGGTGAATCAATGTCCGAAGAATGTCAGTAGCCGGCTTAAAATTAATGAATTATGTTGGACTGGTTGCTATGTACAGCTTATCGTAATATCGTACTGTCGTTGTAGACTGAAGGGGCCAACAAACGCAGTAATTCAATATCCTGTGAAATAAGAATGCCCCTGATGGTCTCAGCTACTGAGCACATGAGATTGCACTATCTCTAAGAAATGTCCACCAACGATTTTAAATGATAACTAGTTCATTGCCACATTTGCATTTCGACCTTCGGCTCAGTTGCTTGCATTAACTATGTGGAAGCAAATTCAGTTCCATTGATAGCCTTTTTAATGTAATTTGAAAAGATAATTTTGTAGCTACAAGGTTAAAACTTTCAGTTTCACCATAGTTACAAAAGCCGATGTAGTCTGAATGTTCCTGCACCAAAAATATGAGAGAAAGCTCAAATTGTCATTACTTAACCAGTCAAAGATGAGCTCCTTATTCGCAGATGCGGTGTTACCAAAGATATTTTTAAGATCATGAACTGCCTGCGATCATTAAGTCTACATAAGTTGCCTGCGTTGTACACTGATGCGGCTATTATTATGACCTCTTGCCCAATGGTGTCATACAGCCTGTAAATTACGGGGCCGGTTTACTGCGAACGCGGAGCTGGCACCTGACAGCATCCTAGAATCTTTTATATTTGCAGCCATTTTCATAAGCTGCTGATAATAACTTCATTTACGTTTTATCATAAAGATAGGAAATCTTCCGGCTTTTGCAACTGAAATTTATTCTGGAGTACCAGACATGTTTCGCCTAATCATGTTAGGCATATTCAGTGATCTATAGTAAATATTAAATTATTTAATAACACCTATTTTGACATGACAATTGTAGTGAGTCCTTGGCATTTTGTTTGAATTCAGATATTTCTGTTTATATGTTCGTGTTTTTTACGTAAATTCATTTTTGTGACCTGTTAATTCAGCCATTTCTTTTTATTTATATGTTAAATGGACATGGTATATGTTTCATTCATTAAATACTTTTCCGCACATAGCCTATACTGTAGAAACCTGCACGTGGTTGCACAGTTCTTGGTCACATGCTACAGAGCTGACTGAGGGCTCATGGGAACTGACTGTTGAGAGTTGAATGGGGTACTGGGGTGGGGAGCGATGAGGGGTGGGTGGTGGTGTACTGTTAGTGTGTGTTTCTGTGTGTGTAAATTTTTACTTACCTGTTTGTTACTTGTTCTTACTTTTTATTCTTTTAATTTTATTTTCATGGTACACTGTGAATTATTTTGAATATTAGTCTTCTGTTGTTTATCTTTTTGTCATTGAGGATGTTTTCAATTTTACCTCTGGGCTTCCGTATGAAATATTTCCCTTTCTTGGAATAGCCATATATGTTTTTATCCGAGTGTGATGGGGATTTTCTTTCATTAGTTGTCAAGATACATGAATTTAGTAAATTCACTCTCCAGTGCCCCTGTTTGTTCCTTGTACCTTATGATAAAATTTCTTACAATGATCCCATTATATTTAGAGTTACAGCTATTACATGTTAATTTATGTATATACCTAAACTGTTGTATCTATCTTTCTCTTCTGCTACAGATTTTGGTTCTATTGTATTGTGTTACATGCCTTAAAGGATACGTTAATTTTAGGTGTTTTGAAGATGTTATTAATTCTGCGTGTGACCTGTTTGTGGCATGTCATGGTGAGACATTTTTTGTTGTAGACAGTGTTTCCGATGTGAGTGTACATTATGTGTTATTATTATTTGGTGGTATATTTGAATTGTTTTTAATTTAAATACATTTATTCTACATGTTTTCCATTGGGTTACGATCAGGCGAAAGTGGTGGCAGACACAACAACGGGAGTTGATTATCGTGACCTTCCAATCGATGAAGCACGTTTCTGGCACTGTGAAAAGTGCAGATATCCGCCTAGAAGATGCCGTCGCTGTCAGGGAAGACACCAAGCAACACGAAGGGATGCAGGTGATCCGTAGAAATGTTTACGTACTTCAGTGCTGTCGTTGTGACTTGAGTTATGAGCACTGGTTACATGGAAGCCAGGAGAACATCCCACGCAGGGTGAAGCTGTCCGCACCACCCGTGACACAAGGGGTGTGAGCAACCATTCACCTGGATGACGCCAGATCAGATACTATTAGCCTTTCGTCGACATACGTCCAGAGCGGCTGTGAATTTCTTCAGGTAAATCGTTATCCTTCATAGCCTGTTTTATCCCCCAACAAATCGTTTTATTTCGTGAGCGAAATTTATCCCTATGGGAGTTTTCAAGCTACAGCTGTTATTTCCTTCACAATAAAAAATTGTAATCATATCTTCCACACGTCTGTCTTGAGAGAGCAACATCTCATGGCGTCCTTGAGTTTCATTTTAAATGTCACTCTAACGCCTTTTAATGTGCTGTGCAGTGTTAAAAACGACAAAACTCGCAGAAGGGTCGCCTTTGTTTCTTATTCTTATAAACGGACATCACGTCTGAGACGTGTCTGGAGGCTAAAAATGGTTGAAATGGCTTTAAGCACTATGGGACTTAACATCTGAGGTCATCAGTTCCCTAGACTTAGAACCACTTAAACCTAGCTAACCTAAGGACATCACACACATCCATGCCCGAGGCAGGATTCGAACCTGCGACCGTAGCAGCAGCTCGGATCCGGACTGAAGCGCCTAGAACCGCTCGGTCACAACGGCCGGCTTTCTGGAGGCGCCCCGACAGAGGTGTGGTGGCAAACTGACTGTCACCATAACCAGAAGTGATGGTCTGCGGTGCCATTTTCTTTTGACAGCAGAACCCCCTTTGTAGCATCCGCGGCCCCTTGCAGCATAACCGTAGGTCGACGATATTTCACGCCCCGTTTTGTTCCGCTTCATGACAAGCCGTCCTTGGATTACATTTGAACACGATAATGCTCACCCGCTTGCGGCGTTAGTATCTATGGCTTTTCTTCGTCCTCGTCAAAACCTAATAGCTTGCGAAAATCTAATCTGGTCAACAAGGTCGCCCGATATCCGTCAAATTGAGAAGTTTTGGAGCATTATAGGCTGTGCCTTCGGGATTCTGACGATCTACACCAGTGGGACTCAATTAGACACGATATCCCTTACTCATCTGAAAACTCTGTCAATATATGCTAAGCCCAATATTTGCTTTTATAAGCGTCAGAGGTGGACCAACGCATTATTGTTCAGTTTGTGAAGATATTTTTCCTGAATAAATCATCCAATTTTTTTCTGAAACATCATTTACTTCCATAACGAGATTTTCAGGCTGCAGCGGAGTGTACACTGATATGAAACTCCCTGGCAGATTAAAACTGTGTGCCGGACCGAGATTGGAAGTCGTAACTTTTGCCTTTCGCGGGAAACTACTCTACCAATTGAGCTACCAAAGCACGACTCACGAGCAGTCCCCACAACTTCAATTCTGCCGGTACCTCCTTTCCCACCATCCACACTTCACAGAAGCTCTTCTGCGGCACTTGCAGAATTAGCACTCCTGGAAGAAAGAATATTGCGGAGACACGGCTTAGCCACAGTCTGTAGGATGTTCCCAAAATGAGATTTTCACTCTGCAGCGGAGCGTATGCTGATATGAAATTTCCTGGCATTTTAAAACTCTCTGCCGGACAGAGACTTGAACTCGGGACCCTCCCTATCACGGGTAAGTACTGGCAGAAATGAAGCCGTGCGAAGGGGCCGTGAGTCGTCCGTGGGTAGCTCAGATGGTAGATTACTTGCCCGCGAAAGGCAAAGGTCCCGAGATCGTGTCTCCGTCCGGCACACAGTTTTAATCCGCCAGGAATTATCATTTAATTGTCTGAATGTTTACATGACACATACCGATTTCCGTCCCACTAAGATAACCTCTTAATGGTTCGTTTGTTTAGTCTTTTTGGTCTAAGAGTTTATGAAATAAAGTATTTCAAAATCAAAACAGCCTATGCAGGAAAATGACAAACCCTTACGTACGGACGCGACCGTCTCATTGATGCCACCAGAAACTTGATTCACCCGACTAGCCGACAGTTTTCCGTTCATCAACGGAACAGTCTTACGCCCACTTACCGTAACTGGCGCCGTCTTTGGATCGACATGGGAACACGAAGGGGTCGTCTGCTATGGAGCCATATATTCAACAATATGGGCTCAGGAACACTTGTGACTAGTCCACAACAGTGTACTCTAACCTCCGATCTGTCACAGATAGCCGCCTGTCCATCTTTACAGAGCGGACATACCTCCGGACTCCACGTTTTGTGATATGGTTTTACTTTCCGTAATGGTCATGACAGTAGCACGCGGAAACTCAACAGTTTCGTTGTTTTCCAGACAGTATTTCCCAAGAGCAGGGCCATAACAATCTGCCCTTTATCAAAGTCACTTATGTCAGTGCATTTTCCCATCCACGGTTCATATCGCCTCTAGAATGATTACACACCCTCGTCTTTGCTCTGCTTACACTTTCCTTACAATTGGAGTATTTTTGGGTGTCTGATTCTGTTTTCCTAGATTTGGATAAAAGCTGTAGTTTGAAACCTAGTTAAATGTCAATTTTAATCTTGTGTCAAGGCATCAGGTTCTAAATCCTCTCCAATCCAGAGAGTTTTGTTCAGTCAGTTACGGTACATAGGAGATAAAACAATGATGACTTTTTCAGTGAAAGAAAGTGCTTCTCAGCGGGATAGGTGGTTGCATTGCCGTATCACATGTATCAAGATGACGCCATCATTCCGTCCTGTGCTGATGCTAGCCCACTGCTGTTACTTTGTTTAAAACAACGTTTAATTCACGATCTAATGTTTAGTCAGCACAACAAAATATTTACTAGTAATGAAAGTTTGTCGACGTAGTATGTAAAATTTATTTCATAGAACGCAACATATTCGGATTTATCGGGATATTTATAAATTAATTTGGAAAGCCATAGGACCAGCAATTGAGATAAAAAAGGGAATAACGGTTTTAGGTTACTTTGAGGAAAAATGAGCAGGTGAGGTTCAAAACTAACCTAAGGACATCACACATCCAGGCCCGAGGGAGGATTCGAACCTGCGACCGTACCGGTCGCACGGTTCCAGATTGAAGCGCCTAGAACCGCTGGGCCATACGCGTCGGCGCAGGTGAGGTCCTATCTCTTCCATCGCTATAGAAGTTGATACATTTCTTTGGTGGGGTTATGTATATTCTATCTGATATGTATAACATTGAGTCTCTGGAAGAAAGATGACCTCAGTTGTAGGGCTGTGTCGACAGCGGGGCAGTCGATCTTGTTGTCTCATTTCTGGTGACATGATTAATGACATCACCATCAAAAGTGACCAGATTTCTACTCCTATTTACCCTCTCACGCCACTGACATATCAAACGGCAGGACATCCAAAAAGTCCAAGATGATGAAGATAGCCCAGTCGTCCGAAGTATAAAATCCGAGATGGCAGAACCTACAACATCAGAGTCTAAGATGGCAGTCAAGGACAGTGAGCCTAAGCCACTTGTCCTAATTTAAAAATCCAAACTCTTGTCCCTTAGGACAGCCTCTGTGACGTCACAATCCAAGACAGATGTCCAGATAGGTACTGTGATAGCTTACAGGTTTGGCAGGTCACTTGTGACAGGTTTAGAAATATGTCCTAGTTGTTCAATGGTAGTAAATTTAACACACGTTTCCTTCGTTTAACACTTACATAAATTGTATGTTTAATCTATTTATCCCATCTCAATTCATCTAGGTTTGAAATTGTCTGCTGTTTAAGTATTTACTTTAGGATGGGATGGAAACAATTGTTTTTCCATCCAAACAAACGCAAGGACAGGCCGTTCTGTAATTCGCTTGCAAGATCTTCCAACGCTTCGCATATGATGTGATTTGCCACGACTGACGGGTGGCAGGGGAAATAGCATGCAGCCAGCTGCGCCAAGTCCAGCTGCTCCTGAAAGTCTGACATGGAGAGCAGAGCAAAATCTCCCACACCAAAGCAGAGCACAACTGCCCTAAGTTAACAACTGTGCAAAATTAAAGTAAAGAATAACCAAGATAGTTGTTACATGTTCTAGCAGTAGTATATCCCTTGTGTCACTGACAGTCACCCCACAACCCTCTGACATCAGAGATCACAGTACCTCAGTTAATATGGCATGAAAATTTGAGAATGCAAGGAGAACAGTTATTCTTCAGCTGATATTGAAAAATGATGGGATACTGAAAATTGTCCTGAGTTGAAAATGAGATACTTTGTACAATGGCCCACACATACATTGTACAGGGAAATTAAAAAATCCGTGTGCTCCTTTCCTCTGGGGGAGCTTGCACTACAAAACAATCAGGTGCAAGGTTTTTAAAATTCATCACAAAAAATTTTCTTTGCTGGAAGAGTACTAAAGTTAAAAAAATAGTGAGAATTGTAACTTCTTATAAAAATTATAACTTAAATACATGGCCATAAAATATGTTGCAATTAGAGGTCAAGAAAAAGAACCACGCTTTATAACAGTGGAGTTCTGTAACCTAGCTGTTTGCAAATTCTGATACTAAAGTCTGTCAGAAATGACAGATCCTGACCACATCACATACTAGTGGCAGATAGCTGCTAACTACTTTGGGCAAACCATTGACAGGCTAACACTCGCACAGTTCAGTTTGGATCATCTCTCACTGGATGAGCCACTGAATGCACAGACCAATAAGCAGTTGGCCACTAGTGTACTACAGCACGTCGTTATATGAGCATTTGTCTGCATTGCTCGTTAGATGCCGTATGTTGTACAACTCCTTGTAGCTTAACTCTACTAACTTCACTGCAATGAACACACACTAATTGACACATGGCAGTATTGTTCGTTAAATAACACTGATTTTTTGATGTAGGTAAGTCGTAGTGTGACAGAAATTTGTCATTAGATCTGAGATGAGTTGAAAGTTCAAAAAATGGCTCTGAGCACTATGGGACTTAACTTCTGAGGTCATCAGTCCCCTAGAACTTAGAACTACTTAAACCTAACTAACCTAAGGACATCGCACACATCCATGCCCTAAGAGGGATTCGAACCTGCGACCGTAGCGGTCCGCGGTTCCAGACTGTAGCGCCTAGAACCGCTCGGCCAACCCGGCCGGCCAGACGAATACATAGTGGGTTTCATGAAACCAATCAGATGACTGATTGCTAAGAAACATAAAAAACATACTATAGTATTTACCAGACAGGCTATTAGGACCATTACGGTTCTATACTCCTACATGACAGTGTTACAGAGAAGCTCTGAGAGCTCCGATTTTTACTTACGAAGTGGAGTATGACGACTCGAATGTTTCCACAGAATTTCTAAGTTCTTTCTGACGAAATATGGTATGGTTTCTTCAGCGAGGTCACTACCTAATTATACTTGCGTCAGTGTGAGCTATCGTATGGTCTCTAATGTTCTCTATGTTAAACTCCGATTTATAGTCCTATCAACAGAAAGTGATCTACTGTTTGGGATAGCAATGCATTTATAAGTGATTCCTCACATAAACTGTAAGATTGGAAAGTAGGAGACAAGGTACTCGCGGAAGGAAAGCTGTGAGGATGGGTCGTGACCCTTGCTTGGATAGCTCAGTTGGTAGAGAACTCGCTTACGAAGGGCAGAGGTGCATATTTCGAGGCTCGGTTTGGCACACGGTTTTAATCTGTCGGAAGTTATAAATGATGCAGTTCGCTTCTTTGTTTGAAAGATTGACGTCGGCTGCGCGGTTAGAGGCGCCATGTCACTAATAGTGCGGCCGCTCACGGCGGAGGGTCGAGTCCTCCCTCGGGCATGGGTGTGAGTGTTGTTTTTAGCGTTAAGTTGGTTTAAGTAGTGTGTAAATCTAGGGACCGATGACCTTAGCAGTTTTGTCCCTTAGGAATTCACACACGTATGAACATTTAATTGATGTCAAAATGGTTCAAATGGCTCTGAGCAATATGAGACTTAACATCTGAGGTAATCAGTCCCCTAGAACTTAGAACTACTTAAACCTAACTAACCGAAGACATCACACACATCCGTGCCCGGGGCAGGATTCGAACCTGCGACCGTTGCGGGTCACACGGTTCCAGGCTGAAGCGCCTAGAACCGCTCGGCCACACTAGCCGTCTCTTATATCACAGACACCTATCATGCTAAATGTATAATGTATACAGAAATCGACTAATGTTATTTTTTGTGTGCAACTGCAGTGTACAGAACTCTCAAAACTAAATGTATTCAGTTTACATCTCGTCGCTGATGGTATGCTCATTTGTAGAATTAGGCGTACACAGGGCAATGGTTTCTGAGGTCTTATCTTAACAATATATTGAAAATACTTTACTAATGTCATGAACTAGAACTGAAAAGAACACTAGTTCATCCCAAACCTTCTTTCGTAACAGCTGTAAAGTAAGTGGCTCGAAAAATGTTCACATAACACTGACAGAGATGCATATCATGACAATTAAAGTGGTAATATACGGCAGTGAAATGATGAATTTCATGTAACTCACTCGCATCTTCATTTGACAGGCTCCAAAGTCAATAGGGAGTGGTACTTGATGTATCAGTTATGTTTCCAAATCAACGAATTTTGCGATGAAATAGATTTCCCGACGTCTGGATTGTTTTATGCTCAATTAAAGCAAGCACAGTCCACATACTCGCATTCCTAAGTTCACAGGTTGTAGCTTGGCGTAAATAGAACGGAAACTCACACATAAAAGTGTTGTAAAATAGCGGACTAGTACTTGTGACTCTAGGAACTTCTTCTGCATTGCTTCATACTGAATGGAGGGTGACAGGTGTCACCGATTGAAGATAAATAACAGCACCATACATCCATTTAGAAGCCTTACAGGAAACATGCAGATTGGCACCATATATCCATTGAATGTCGTGTATCTCATGGAAACTCTCAAGGTCAGAGCACCAGAGGGACCAGTGATGTGTGGCATAAAAAGACAGTGTGTCTTTCAGTGTGGTCATAAACGTTTGTTGTCGTTGTCATCTGTGGTAGTACATGATAACTCATTTGCAGCTCTATTGACATGCAACCAATATAGACAAGAATGGTTGCCATGCACATTGGAAGAGAGATATTTTGAGTGGGTTAATCTTGCATAGGGGTGAAAAAATTTTACTGTGTGGTTTGAAAACCCATATGCTATTCTCCTTTTGCAAACAGAAGCTTGAATTACTTGGAAGAATTCTCTACCTATCCTCTTCGAAACATTTTTAGTCTTCAGTTGAGAAATGAATGTGTTGTAACAATTGACTGTTGTTGATCCCTTCTCTGACATGTAATTTCTGAATATCTGTTAGACACACACATTATTCTGTAGCTATCAATACAAATGGAACCGTTATGGTTATGTTGCCTGTAAATAGGATCCAACAGATATCAACAGAGCAAACAGGAGACAATTGTGACAAATCTACTAGGAGCATACAAAGTTGCTGTATATAGTGTTATGACAACATATGTAGTTGAAGGGGTAACGAAGTATCTTACATGTAATAGAAGAAGAACAACTAAATATTGTTTAAAAGATCGCAATTGATCTACGTAATGATGATGAATGGCATGAATATACTTCTAGAGTTTAAAATTGGTTGTACAGGAACTACAAAAAGAATATAGCGATATGTGCGACGATTTGTAACAGGTTTGCCCTAATTGGAGCCTCTTTTTACAACTTTGATATAACATGATTTTTTTTTAGTATTTCTGCTCTAATTTGAAATATTTTAAATTATTTTATTGTAACATGTATTAATTTGTTTTAGTTTTTCTCTACCGTGAGCCGATTTGTTATGATCTCACTGTAACAGAGCACTTTGTTAAAATTTTGTTCTAAAATGGAACATTTTATTACAATTTTGCTATATCATGGAGCATTTTGTTACAGTTGTGATGTAACATGGAGTAATTTTACTCTAAGAAGCATTTTGTTATGGTTCTACTCAAACATATCAGTCTGTTACAGTGATGGATGTACTCTCTTATGGTTAGGGGTGGGAACACATAACGCATCCTGTAATACTGTCGAACATGATCTTTTGGTTATCTAGGTGTTATTATGTGGGGAAGCATAACGTTGCAGGCTCATACTGATCACCAGATCTGTGTACATGTATACTTACTGGTCTATGCTATTGTGATTCTGCACTCCTTCCTCATATGCATCCCTTCAGGGGTACATTTGGTACTGACTTAATGTTTACAGATGAAAATAATGTGTGACCGATTTAAACAACGTGACTGCTTTGCACAGTGTTGCTGGAGGATCTCTTGGAAGGAGAGAATATTCTGCGAAAGGAATGACCTGTCCATTCCACAATTTAAATTACATCGATTACATGTGGGTGGCATTGGGGAGAAGTATTGCAGTACTTCCACGTGCACCAATGACCATCCAGCAGTTGTCAGCCACGCTGTTGGAGAACCAGAACTGGTTACCAATTTTGTGTCCAGCATGGGAGCACATAATATATCAAACATTACCATCCATAGTGATCACACATACTATTAAGAACCGCATCCTGCCTTTTGTAATGCCCAGGGGACCATTATAAACCACAATGACTTCTGTGTAATAATTACCTTTGAATAAAAGTGTCTTTTCTGTTTGTCTTATTGCACATATCCTCTGCAGCTCCACCGCATTCTATTTCAGGGCAGTGACACATCATGCACAAGTTACTTTTGCCCTTAAATACTGCACACCAATGTACTATGAGTTGAAGTGTGGAATGTGAGGAATTTGAATGTGGTAGGGAAACTAGAAATTCTGAAAAGATGAAAGCCTAGGAACAATCCATGTTTAGTGGTTTAACTGAAGAAAATATTACTGGAATGATATAGAATAATACCGACAGCAGAAGAACTTCGTATTACAGAACTGTTCAGTGTTAGGGTTATTCTCATCAGATCAGCAGAAAACCAGCATCATTAACAAAAATTTACTTATAAATCCCAATGCCACAAGTAGAACATGAAAAAATACACATTCATCATGGGGGCAGTGCACGGGAAATTCAATATGTAAAGGCAAATGGTAAGTTAAATACTCATGGTAGATTTAAGTGGAGTAGGAGGGGAAGGAGTAACACAGAACGGTGGGACAGCAAGCTGTTGGTACTAGGAATGAGAAAGGACAAAGGCTAATTGAGGTCTGCAGTAAATGTCCGCAAATAAGAGCGAATAAACCGTTAAAAAATCAGAAGACGGGGCTTTCACTTGGAAAAGAGATGGAGGTACTGAAGATTCCAGCTGTATTACATAATTCCAAAATCAGATTTTGGTTTTATTGTGTACTCAGGAGCAGTTATGAACTTGGATCACAATTTAGTAACTATGAAGAGTAAAGAGGGTAAAGTTTGAGAGAATCTTCCATTACGTTTCAGGATTGCAGCTGAATGACGTCACCTTCCTGCGACAATATTTTGGCTGACAGCGATTTAGCCATTCAGCCAGTGAGTGTTTTTTACTGGAGACTCGTAGTTAACATCTCTAACTCTATATCAAAACTTGCGCAGAGACACACGCAAAAAGGCAGAAACAACATGAGAGACCAATGTTGAGTTTTGCGCCCACTTTGTCTATTGCTCCATCTTTGGTGAACAGGTGCATGTGTAATGCAGATTCTACATCCATGCTCTCTGTCGGAATGCGTACTCACTGAGCTAAAATTCAGATGTCGAAGGATGTGTCATTAGTCATAAAACGTTTTCCTTCTGGAGATATTAAAGAAATCACCGGGTCTCACGTCTTTTCTCGTTTAAAGCCGCCGTTACAATTAACTAGTTCTTCTGCCAAACGTATTTCCACCAATTCCCGTATAACGGAGCCCCAGAAGGATCTGGTCGAGGTCAAGACCTCCATGGCAGAATAGTACATCGAAAGTATTTTGGAGATACAATGCTCAGATATGGCTGACTTGCTGGGTTGCGAAAGCCGTGCGTGGCGATCATGTCCATTGCACCTTTCACACGCTGTGTGGACTGCCTGACAAATCCCGACTTTGCCATACTTTGAGAGAATTGTCCGGAAGAAACAATATGGAATGGAGTGGTGTACTGTAGTACTGAGGAATGACGAGACGCGTTTCCAGAGGCTGTAGATACTGCGATAACGATTTACACAGCACACAGTTTACCTGAAAAGGAATCGAAGAATCTAGAAAGGACAATCACATAATTTGAGCAGCAAACATAGATGTAAGGGAGGGAACTGCGATGAAACCTTGGGTAACGAAAGAAAGTCAGCATTTGATAAATAAAAGAAGGAAATAATAGCAAACATTGAAATACACCAATGCAACTACATAAGTGTCTTAGAAATAAGATAAGTAGGAACTTCATAGTATTCAACACAGAACGGCTGCAGTATTTGTGAGGAAAACGAGAAAGAAATGGTTGTCGAATGGACGAATTTAGCATTTATAGAAAAGTCAAAACCACTTTCGTTGAGAAGCTAGGGCGTTAACACAAAGGCTACAACAAGATTTCCACAGTTAAATAATGATAGAACGGAAAGGTGGACGGGGTGAGTGCCGATCTCATGGCGAACTCGAAGAAGAAAAGGCAATCGATAACGAAGACACAGGGGATCTAGAATTAGAGACAGAGTTTACTAAAGCTTTGGAAGACGTCTAGAACATTCCTTTAAAGTTTCATAAACCACTGTGGAAAGTCGTAACCAAAGGACTATTTAAGTTGTTTCTTAGAATCTAAGAGTCTGGAAACACACAATCAGACTCCCAGAAAAATACCATCCACACAAAACCAAGATAGCAAGATGACACAATTGCGAGAACTACCGCACAATTAAATTAACGTTTCGTGTGTCAGACATGCTGACAAAAAATATTATACAGATGACAGGAACAGAGAACTGAATATCTGTTTCATGACGAGCAGTGTGACCGTCTGGAAGGCAAAGGCACTGGAGAAACTGCTCTGACGCTACAGTTGATAATGACAGCAAGAGTGACATGCTGGAAAAATTCCTCAGGCTTTTTGAAATGCTAAGAGTAACAGGCGTAAGTTATAGGGAAAGACGAATAATGTATAATATGTGCAAGAACCATGAGGGAACAAGAAGAATTGAAAATGAAGAACAAAGTGCTCTGATTAAAAGGGAGGCAGGGTAGTAGCCTTTCGCCCTTACCGTTCAATCTATATATCGAAGGGTCAACGACGAAAATTAAGGAATGCTTCAATAAAGTATTAACAGTGTGGTAACTGCATAACACCGATAAGAATCATTGATGACACTGATATCCTCAGAGTAACTGAAGAGGAATTACACTATCTATTGCATGGAATGTTTAGTCAAATAAGTACAGCGTATGGATTGAGATTAAACTGAAGAAAGGATCAAAATAATGAGTAGGAAGGGAAATAAGGTTAACGGTATACTTATCATCTAAGCTGGGGACAACTAAGTAGACTAGTATAAACCATCAACCTCAGTTTGAGGTGAAGAAAGGGGAGTCTGAGGCGCGGTACTATAGAAGGATGGTGAAAATTAGGTGGACTGATACAGTAAGGAATAGGAAAGCTATACGCAAAATCATCAAGGAATCGAACGTATGTGAAAGACTGCAAGAGGAAAGGGTATGATGACAGGACATTCGTTAAGACCTCACTATATCACTGTTTTTATTTTTCAGGAGAGAAACTCAGTAGTACATTCATATTTTAATTTTAAGTGATTTATCGTGATTATTTTATCCCAGGAGCTCGATAAGCCACGCACCACTTTAACAGACGGCACTGGAAGACGTATGTTCATCTTTCATTGTAAGTTTTTCCATTACCGTCCAATAGTTCGACATTGTAGTGTGCACTAATTTGCTACTCCTGGACAATCATAAATCGCTTCTGGGTAACAGTGAATGTGAAACATTAAGTGAACGAACAGTCTGCAGTCAGTAACTATAAATTAATATAATTACGAATAATAATGATGTTAATTTACTCGGATTATCAAGCAACTGTATTCCATTTTACATTATGCGGCCTGTCTGTGGCAGCCAATAAAACAATGGCTCCTCATTGTAGCCCACGAACTGTGCGGCTATGATTTCCTGGCCATGGCAGCCGTTACAAAACGTCGGATTGTATTGCAGCCAGCTGGCTCTGCGTAGACATTTGTAAGAAGAGGGTCCCGTGGAGAATACATTTGCCTGTCTTGTCGAAGACTGTCGATACGGAGAAATTTATTCGTAAAGCAGAAAGATGAAGAGAAGAAAATGGCAGAAAATCACAAATATGGTACGAAACTAGAGAATTACTGAAAATGAAAAGAATGAAGTCGGTAAGCCATTTTTATTTATGACAGAATAACAATTCATTATAGATACAATAGGGGAGTAGAGGGTATCTTTGCACACTGAACAATAATATAAAGCAATTCACATGAAAGAATTAATACCGCAATGAAATACTGTTTTGATATTTTTTTGCTATTCTAGTGGAACTTCATGCGTAAAATAATCCACAAATAAACGCCTGTACGCTGATGATTGGCTCCCTGTGCTTGTTGAACCTTGGGAATTTTTTTGTTCTGGTGTAACGTACAATGTGTCTTCAAGTTTACAGTCATCTCTTTGTTACATATACACTACTGGCCATTAAAATTGCTGCACCACGAAGATGACGTGCTGCAGACGCGAAATTTAACCGGCAGAAATAAGATGCTGTGATATGCAAAGGATTAGCTTTTCAGAGCATTCACACAAGGTTGGCGCCGGTGGCGACACCTACAATGTGCTAACATGAGGAAGGTTTCCAACCGATTTCTCATACAAAAACAGTAGTTGACCGGCGTTGCCTGGTGAAACGTTGTTGTGATGCCTCCTGTAAGGAGGAGAAATGCATACCATCACGATTCCGACTTTGATAAAGGTCGGATGGAAGCCTATCGCTATTGCGGTTTATCTTATCGCGACATCGCTGCACAAGTTGGTCGAGATCCAAAGACGGTTAGCAGAATATGGAATCGGTGGGTTCAGGAGGGTAATACGGAACGCCGTGCTGGATCCCAGCGGCCTCGTATCACTAGCAATCGAGATGACAGGCATCTTATCCGCATGACTGTAAAGGATCGTGCTTCCACGTATCGATCCCTGAGTCAACAAATGGGGACGTTTGCAAGACAACAACCATCTGCACGAAAGCTCGACGACGTTTGCAGCAACATGGACTATCAGCTCGGAGACCATGGCTGCGGTAACCCTTGACGCTGTATCACAGACAGGAGCGCCTGCGATTGTGTACTCAACGACGGACGAAGCTGGGTCCACGAATGGCAAAACGTCATTTTTTCGGATGAATCCAGATTCTGTTTACAGCATCATGATGGTCACATCCGTGTTTGGCGACATCGCAGTGAACGCACAGTGGAAGCGCGTATTCGTCATCGCCATACTGGCGTATCACCCGGGGTGATGGTTCGGGGTGCCATTGGGTACACGTCTCGGTCACCTTTTGTTCGCATTGACGGCACTTTGAACAGTGGACGTTACATTTCATATGCGTTACGACCCGTGGTTCTACCCTTCATTCGCTCCCTGCGAAACCCTACATTTCAGCAGGATAATGCACCACCGCATGTTGCAGGTCCTGTACGGGCCTTTCTCGATACAGAAAATGTTCGACTGCTGCCCTGGCCAGCACATTCTTCAGATCTCTCACCAACTGAAAACGTCTGGTCAATGGAGGCCGAGCAACTGGCTCGTCACAATGTGCCAGTCACTACTCTTGATGAACTGTGGTATCGTGTTGAAGCTGCATGGGCAGCTGTACATGTACTCGCCATCCGAGCTCTGTTTGACTCAATGCCCCACGCGTATCAAAGACGTTATTACGGCCAGAGGTGGTTGTTCTGGGTACTGATTTCTCAGGATCTATGCACCCAAACTGCGTGAAAATATAATCACATGTCAGTTCTAGTATTATATATTTGTCCAATGAATACCCGTTTATCATCTGCATCTCTTCCTGGTGTAGCAAATTTAATGGCCAGTAGTGTAATTATGTAATATATAGAATGATATTACTATGGAAACTGCAAATCTTTGTCGAATGTCCTCTGGGAAGGAAAAATTCTTCATTTATTTTCCGGAATGACAAAGTGCATCGTATAAATCGCGTAGCCCGAGACTGTCGGTAGTTCAAGATACTTACGTTGTTCGTTAAATTCGATCCTTCATAAGGATGCATTTAATTTCGAAATACACCAGATGACTCATTTCCGACAATGACGTACGCCATCGGTAGTCCTTCGTTTGATATGGGGTTTTTCTCCCGTATACGATATTTTTATTGACAAGGTGGTCATGTAAAACTGACTGCTTAAAAAATAGACGAGTCGCTACAATTTCCGTATGCTCTACCATCTATGTAACTGAACTCTCAATACGCATCGCATAAATCACGCAAAACGATAGAAAAGTAATTCTTATAGTCCGATATAGCGAGTCTGAATAACGTTGATTGATTATACTGACGGGTATCCCGTCGGTGGCACCAATACAACTGAGAATGTTTGCTTTTATAGGAAAATAATCTGCTGTCTCAGTCAATCTTCCTCACTTAATTCCGGAAACAATCTTTCTCTAATTTTCTCCAAAGTAATGAAGCAAGATTCATATATGACTCCTCGGACAATGGTATTTCCTGTCCGAAAACCATGACTGGATGCTGTCATAGTACATCAGGCAGCCCATTACGTGAAACAAAATGTATGTTGATATAAAAGTAAGAAACCCAAGAACTTTTCGCGGGAATTTTTGTAAATGATTTTAATTGTTTCTCTTTCTGAATACAATTTATTGAGTTATTCATATAAACATCCAAAAACTGACTTGAATGGCGATAAATGACATTTTATATGCAGGTAAATTTCCACAGCAAAAGTGAAACAACATTAGGAGAAATTTCAGCAGGAAATTTAAAGGCCGAGCAGGTTCTTGAAGTGGATCAGCAGCTTCGTTTAAGAGCGCTAACGTATTTTACGAACACTGACAGTTTCTTAAGGACACTGTAGTAAACAGTATAACTCAAGCTAGAGTGGATGAAACAGATGTTGTTCAAACTAACTATGGGGGGTGGCGGGTCACAAATTCGTTCACTTGTCACCAAAAAGAGGCAGAAAAGTTCGATTTATGTATTAAAACAGAGCATGTAAATAAGAGAGGAGCATGAAAGGAACTATGGAAGGAACCAAAATTCTGTTTCGCGTCAACTATTCTGCTTTCTCCGATGAATAAATGGTGCTATAGCCGAAACAAAAGTGCAGCAAAGAAGGAAGATTACAAATTATTCAGCTATCGTAGCTAGAAGATACTACAAAGATTACTACAAACGTGGAGATAAAAAGAGCGCAAATGCTTCAACCGCAAGTTCACCACCAAGACCATTCTGATTACTTGGCAGTCAAATCAGGCGCTGTACCATATAACCAATACGTAGGAACCAAAAACCTTCTGTAGGAAGCAGTTTCGGCATGGATACTGGATGCAGCCAAATTATGGCCAAGTAGACCTTAGAAGATGAAGTAGGACTGTCGCCGAGGTTATTCCACAAGCATGTCGCTGGTACAACGTATCATGAGATTTATCACCAAATGACTCAACCGTATCAGCTCATAAATTTGAAGTAGTTTACACGTGTCAGTACTCAGTACTGCAAAAACTTTAATATTAAAGTTTCTACGAAATGTTATTCAAATTAAGCGTCTCAGAGTCAAATAATTTTCACGTCACCACATGTCTTATTTTCAAACTACTGCTTATATTTTGTGAATTTATCCGTCTTCAGTTCATTCTAATTCTTAACATATAAAACGAAAGGACAGAGGAGAAAACGGTGATAATTCAATG
Source organism: Schistocerca cancellata (assembly GCF_023864275.1). Lineage (NCBI taxonomy): Eukaryota > Metazoa > Arthropoda > Insecta > Orthoptera > Acrididae > Schistocerca > Schistocerca cancellata. The sequence continues at coordinate 580,133,526 of NC_064626.1, forward strand.
TTTCGGCTTACTGCTGATAAGTTTCTCAATTTTACATGCTATCATCTAAATATGTACTATTACTTAATGCTGAAATTCTTTGGAGTTATTACTTGCCAGGGAATTCTACAAGAAAAAAATACTTCTTCCTCCCCCCCCCCCCTCAAAAAAATAGATTTGACTATTCCTGTTTTACGACAGTTATTTTCATATATTAAAAGTAAATTACGATTTTTGTTTTTTGTATAAAACGGATTAACAGTGGTTCTCCCGGTTTACACAAGCTCGCATATGAGTATCAGCATACATAATAGATTTCTTACATTTTCCAAAAGGTGATCGAATGGATGGACTGACATTCTTGTGTAGTAAAAATGCGATCCGAGTGATTTAGAAGATTTTTAAAATAATTTTAGGATAAGCCCTTCATCTGCAACTCCAATAGTAGATCTATTTTTGCCTTTGTATTGCTCACGAGGCGGAAGGTAAACAATTACATCATCTGCATGCATCTCTTATGGCTGATCGATAATAACTGAGCCCTCAGTTGGCAGCTAAAACTGGCTGCTAAACATTTTGGCTGCCTCATCTAAGCTACAGTATCCAGCTGGCTAGGGTGTTATTCCCGTAATACTAATAGTAGTATCACTTTCCAGAGTAGCCACTGAATCATTTTCTTATTTATACAACCCTTTTATAACTCTATATACCATTTTTGACTTACAAAAGGACAAAAAATAGTTGACCTTAAGGCATAAAATACATTAAAGCGCCAATGGAACTGGTATTGGCATGCGTATTCAAATATAGCGATATATAAAAAGAAAGAATACTGCGCTGTGGCGCAGTTGTTACATTGGTTACTGCTGCTACAATGGCAGGTTATCAAGATTTAAGTGAGTTTGAACGTGATGGTATAGTGGGCGCACGAGCGACGGGCACAGAATCTCTGAGGCGGCGATGAAGTGAGGATTTCCCCATGCAACAATTTCAAGAGCGTATCGTGAATATCAGGAATGCGGAGAAACATCGAATCTCCTACATCGGTGCTTCCGGAAGAAGATCCTGCAATAACGCACCAACGACGACTGTATATAATCGTTCAACGTAACAGAAGTGCAAACCTTTCACAATTTGCTGCAGATTTCAGTGATGGGCCATCACGTGTCAGCGTGCGAACCATTCAACCAAACATCACCGATATGGGCTTTCGGAGCCGAAGCCTCTCTCGTGAGCCCTTGATGACTGCACGACACAATGCTTTACGCCTCACTTGGGCCCGTGAACACCGCCATTAGACTGTAGATGAATGGGAACATGATGCCTGGTCGGACGATTCTCGTTTCAAATTGTATAGAGCGGATATACGTGTACGACTGCTTCAGGGATGGCACGAGTCGCCAACAAACAAGAACTGATAAATTTACGTGCTTTAATCTTGCTGTGATATCGAAAAAAGCAGTTTACAGCAACGTTTGTCAGGGTAGAGAAACTTTTGTATCCACCCGTGTAGCAGCGCACGACAAAACGACCCCTTCCAAGACTGGCAGGGATGCCAGCCCCAAATCAAATCTGCCCGGCACATTGACAATGAGGGGTCGACGTGCGGGCCAGCTAGGATGTGAGTTTTCGGCGTTTTGGGTGAACACCGGAATAGATCCCTTGTTCGACCTCGGATATACGCAACAGAAATATTTACAACACTTTCTCATACTTGTGCATGGAATTCAAACTACACAGACAGATTTGGTACACCGCTTTTGTTCTGGAGGGTGAATAGGAGATTCATGAACTTAGTTTAGTCTCTTTAAACACTCTATGTGATCAAAAGTATACGGGCACGTGGCAGAAAATGACTTACAAGTTCGTGGTACCCTCGATCTGTAGTGCTTGAATTCAATCTGGTATTGGCCCACCCTTAGCCATGATGAAAGCTTCCACTTTCGCAGGCTTACGTTCACTCAGGTGCTGGAAGGTTTCTTGGGGAGTGGCAGCCCAACTTCAAGGAGTGCTGCACTGAGGAGAGGTATCGATGTTAGTCGGTGAGGCCTGGCACCAAGTCGGCGTTCCAAAACATCCCAAAGGTGTTCTACAGGTTTCAGGTCAGGACTCTGTGCAGGCCAGTCCCTTAGTTATTGTCGTGTAGCCACTCCGTCACAGACCGTGTATTATGAACAGATGTTCGATCGTGTTGAAAGATGCAATCGCCATCCCTGAACTGATTTTCAACAGTGGGAAGCAAGTAGGCGCTTAAAACATCAATGTAGGCTTGTTCTGTGATGGTGCCAAGCAAAACAATCAGGGGTGCAAGCCACACCGTAACACCACCGCCTCCGAATTTTACTGTTTGCACTGCACACCCTGGCAGATGACGTTCACCGCACAATCGCCATACCCACACCATGCTATCGGATCGCCACATTGTGTACCGTGATTCGTCACACCACACAACGTTTTTCCACTGTTAATTCGTCCAATGTTTATGCTCCTTACACCAAGCGAGGCGTCGTTTGGCATTTACCGACGTAATGTGTGGCTTAGGAGCGACAGCTCCTCCATGAAATCCAAGTTTTTTTCACCTCCCACCTAACTGTCGCAGTACTTGCAGTGGATCCTGATGCAGTTTAGAATTCCTTTGTGATGGTCTGGATAGATGTCTGCTTGTTACACATTACGACCCTCTTCAACTGTAGGCGGTCTCCGTCAGTCAACAGACGAGGTCAGCCTTTATGCTTTTGTTCTGTACCTGTCCCTTCACGTTTTCACTTCATATCACATAGGAAACCATGGACCTAGGGAATCTTAGGTGTGTGGAAATCTCGCCTACAGACGTATGACATAAGTGACACCCAATCACCTGACCACGTTCGAAGTATGTGAATACTGAGGAGCGTCCAATCTGCTTTCTCACGATGTCTAATGACTACTGAGGTCGCTGACATGGAGTACCTGGCAGTAGGTGGCAGCATAATGCACCTAATATGGGGGTGTTCGGATCCTTTTGATTACGTAGTGCACACTGCTGCTGAGCCACAATTCTCTGCTGGAACTATGCAACGTCCAATAAGAAACTCTCCACCAATTCTTAAGCGAATTAAGCGGACCACACCATTTTCTCTTGATTCGGTCACCCTGGTATTCCTCTCCAGTCTGAACCTTTTCACCTCAGAGTAGTAATTGCAATGTACGTCCTCGATGGTTTGCTAGATGTATCCAAAATCCGTCTTTATTAGCAGTTTTGGCCCTACAGCTGCCTTTGGTACCACGGAAGTTATTCATGTTTTAACATATGTCCTATCATCTTGTCCCTTCATGGGCTATTTTGCTGCCTAGATAGCAGAATGCCGTAACTTCATTTACTTCGAGATCACCAGTTATGATAAGTTTGTTGTTGTTCTCCTTTCTGCTACTTCCCATCACATCCGTATTTCTTGATTTACTCTCAATCGATATTCTTCACTCATTGTACTGTTCATTCCATTCAAGAATTCCAGCCATTCTTCTTCTTTTCCACTCGGGATAGCAATATCATCAGCGAATGTTAACACTGACATCTTTTACCTTGATCTTTAATCCCACTCTAGAAACTTTCTTTGGTTTCGGTCATTGCTTCTTCGACTTACAGATTTAAAAGTGGTAGCTTAAGACTACTTCCATTTTCTATCTGTGCACCCCGTTGTGGTTTTCTCACTTATTTTTCCCTCTTGGTTCTTTTACATATTGTATCTTACCTGCCTTCCTGTGTAGTTTACCCCTATTTTTCTCATTATTTCCAACATCTTGTTTAATTTGCCACTATCTAACGCATTTTTTGGTTGGCAAATTTTTTGAACTAGTCTTGATTTTCTTTCAGTCTTGCTTCCCTTATCCACCGCAAAGTCGTACTGCATCTCGGGTACCTTTACCGTTCCTACAGCCAAACATCGTCCTACAACGGATGGTCAGTTTTCTTTGACGTTCTTCTGGATATTGTTCTTGTCAGAAACTTGGATGCATGAGCTGCTAAATAGATTATGCTCTTATTCTCGCGCTTCTTTCTGTCTTCGGAGGTTGCGGATGATGTATTTCCGAAAGTCTGATGGTGTATTGTCAGTCTCATACACCACGTCCTCTCAGCAAAGAATATGTGTATTTGATAGCGTTTGAAGTTCTTGTTTCCTCTCGACGACGCCTGTCCCTCCTATACTGCTACCGGAGGCAGTACCAAGAGGCGAGAGCCGTCAGCAAACACAAGCCATCTGTCCCGACCGTATCATGGAGCTCCATCGACCTCGGCTTTTCTGCCATCTGGCCGCATATCGGATGACAGCTGTCCCTCATCCGACACGGAACAACATGTAAGGAAGCAACGGTCGCCGAGAAAATGCAAGAGACACCGCCGTAGCCCCTCTGATTACAGCCTCCATGGTGTGTGTGCCCAAGATCACGACCCTCCTACTGATGCGCTGTCCTCCGACTCCAACGCCTCTCCACGCCTCCGTCTCCACTCCGCATTCACCTATGGATACCGACCTTTCCCGCCTGTGACTGACGCTGCCTATGAGCGCATCGCTGATAGTTCCACTGATCCAGCTCAGTGGGTCATTTGTCTCCTGGATAGACAACGTCGTCGATACTGAGGAAGGACGCTCTGGAGGTGTAAGGAGAGTCCCCTTGGTGGCGTTGACTGCCTCTCCGCCACAGTGATGCGACCTTGCACGGGGACCTAATAGGGAGCGCTCTCAGCGTCCTCAATGTTTGTATCGCCCGCCCTCTTCGCGATGGAAGCTTTCGAAACATATCGCGAGTGTCATAAACTGGCATTACTCCATGAAATACTGTACGCTGTGGCCGTTGACGTTACTCTTCTTCAGTAATTGGATGTTACAAACTTCTGTGCTCCCCGTGGCTTTGCGCCACACGTCTCCAACGCTTCCCCTGGTGTAGTGGGGTGGAGATGTTCTTACGTGGCGGTGTCCTCGCTGATACAGCTCACTAGGCTAGCGTCCTTCATTAGTAATCAAAACGGGTACGAAACACCCCACCGCTAACATTTTGATTCTGTTAATGGCCTTGTCAAGAGGGCAGATGTGTGGACAGAGGTTTAGGGCACTCTCTTGTATCTGGCGTGAGAAACTGCCCGTAAAGGCGGTTGACTCAGTGATGATCAACGGCATGAGGATGCAGATAGCAATGAAAGCCACTGAGTTAGACACACAAAACGTATATCTACAGGACATGTAGCTTGGAATTGAGAAAGTGTCATGATGATCTCTCCGTTGGCAAAATCTTCCGGAATAGCCCCCTATTCAGATCTCCGGGAGGGGACTGCCAATGAGGAGGTAACCAACCTCAAATGATTGAATAAACACCGAAAGGATAACGTTCTAGGAGTCTGGACGTGGAATGTCAAAAGCTTTAACATGGTTGGGAAGCTAGAAAATCTGAAAAGGGAAATGCTAAGTCTGAATGTAGTAGGGGTCAGTGAAGCGAAATGGAAATAAGACAAGGATTTATGTTCAGATGAGTATTGGGTAATATCAACAGGACCAGAAAATTGTATAACGGGAGTAGAATTCGTTGTGGATGGGAAGGTAGGGCAGAGAGCGTGTTACTATGAACAGTTCAATGACAGTGTTGTTCTTATTAGAACTGACAGCAAATCAACACAGACAACGATAGATCAGGTATATATGCCCACGTCCCAAGCAGAGGATGAAGAAATAGAGGAGTATTTGAGGATACTGAAAATGTAACGCAGTTCATAAACGAAGATGAAAATCTTATTGTCGTGGGGGACTGGAATTCAATTGTAGGGGAAGGGGTAGAAGAAACGGTTACAGGAGAATAAGGCCTTGGGCCAAAGAATGAGAAAGGAGGAAGACCAATTGACTTCTCAAATAAATTTCAGCAAGTTGTAGGAAGTACTCTGTTCTAGAATCAAAGGAGGTATACTTGCAAAATGCCGCGTGACACTGGAAGATTTCAATTAGATTACATCATGCTTTAGTAAAAGTAAAAGATGCAGAGAAGAATCCTCATTTTGCGGTTGATAATGGAAGTAAAACTAAAGAAATGTTATGACAGGTTCATAGGATTTGTCAATCAGGAAAAAGCGTTTGCCTATGTGAAATTCGGCAAGATGTTGAAATTCTGAGGAAAATAGGATTAAGCTATAGGGAGGAACGGGTAATGTACAATATGTATAAGAGCTAGCTAGGAATAAAAAGAGTGGACGACCAAGAACGAGATGTTCGGATTAAAAAGGGTATATAGCACGGATGTAGTCTTTCACATCTACTGTTAAATCTGTACATTGAAAAAGCAATGAAGGAAACAAAAGAAAGGTTCAGGAGTGGAATTAAAACTCAAGGTGAAAGGATATCAATGATACAATTCACTGAAGACATTTCTGTCGTGAGTGAAATCGAAGAAGAATTACGTGATCTCCTGAATGGAATGAACAGTCTATTGAGTATAGAATATGGACTGGGAGCAAATCGAAGAAAGACGAAAGTTGTGGGAAGTAGCGGAAGTGAGAACAGCGAGAAACTTTACACTAGGTTTGATGGTCACGAAGTAGATGAAGTTAAGGAATTCTTCTGCCTAGGAAGCATAGTAACCAGGGACGGATGGAGCAAGGAGGACATCTAAAGCAGACTAGTGGTGGCAGAAAGGGCATTCCTGGCCAAGAGAAGCCTACGAATATCATATATCGTCCTTAATTAGGGACAGAAATTTCTGAGAATGTACGTCAGTAGTACAGCATTGTAGGGTAGTGGATTGTGGGAAAATCGAAACAGAATAGAACAGAAGAGAATCGAAACATTTTAGATGTGGTGCTATGGATGAATGTTGAACATTAAGTGGACTTATAAGGTAAGGATTGAGGGGGTTGTCCGCAAAATCGGAGAGGAAAGAAATATATGAAAAACACTGACAAGGAGAAGGGGCAGGATGGTAGGACATGTGTTAAGAAACCAGGAAATGACTTCCATGGTACAAGAGCGAGCTGTAGAGGGCAAATATTGTAGAGGAAGACAGAGATCGGAATACATCCTGTAAATTATTGAGGACGTAGGTTTCAATTGCTGCGCTGAGGTGAACAGGTTGGCGGAAAAAGAGAGGGATTCGTGGTGGGCGGCATCATACCAGTCAGAAGACTGATGACTCAAAAAGAAATTTTCCTGATGCCAGAGATATGGCTCTCAAGATCATCGTCTATGCCCCATCTGGTTTGGGACGCCATAGCGAACATTCCACTCTCTTCCTCGATCCGCAGTATGCCATAATAATGGGAGGCGACTTCAGCTCCACCCAGGCGCCCGAAGACCAACTTCGGCGTCACTCTGGGCGCGTGGCACTATCGGCAGTTGTCCTGTATATCAACTATGTGGACTCTTGGGAATATGTTCATGGTGATGGTCCGGTATTTATGCATTTCACTACCCAGTCTTCCAGTTTTCTCGATTGTGTTTGTATCTCCCGCGATATTGTCGACTGGGTGCAGGCTGCTGCGTTCTATGATCATGACGCATATATCAGTGCAGTCAGTCTCTGCCGCCAATGGGTATGGCGCGGCAGCAAACCACGAAGTCTCAAAACGATCCATCCTACTTAATTGGACTGCGGCAGCTCATTGAGAGCACGTGTATAGCATGTCGATGCCGTAACGCGTATGTTTGGCCTGTCATGGTGTGTCCTTTGCTCAAAGCTTTGATTGGTTATGGGAGGGAGCTCGCGGCATTGTGCATAGATCTCAGTGTTTCTACTTTATCATTCTCCAGGAATGTACTATGATGGCGTATTCGCTAGAGCGTCAGAGGATGGTGCATCAAGTCAAAGTACAGCTCGCTGCTCTCTCTCGACGTCACCTTGAAGGAGTCGCACACACACGACGGGTTAGAGAAGGAACGTCGGTCTATGTACAAGGTAATAGCGGAACGGCGCCACCTCCGTGGACTTTGATTAATGTTCTTACGGTGGGGCTTAGATGCCAAACACGGTATTAGAGTCTGCTCTCCATGCACATTATCTCATGCTGTATGTATTGTAGGCCTACTCTGCACAACGTAACCATCCTGCCAACATCACGGCAGCGTCCCGACTCTCCCTTTGCTCTGTTCCTGGGGAGGCAATGATGGATCTGCTTGCCGATGTCACGGAGGGTGAAGTCCATGATGCTTTCCAAGCCTGACTGGCTTCGAAGGGAGTTTTATCGAACATTTCGGAACCGAAATTTATTGGGACCTTACGTCGCCTATCATGCAGATCCCAGGCGATTTCAAATGGTTCAAATGGCTCTGAGCACTATGGGACTTAACATCTATGGTCATCAGTCCCCTAGAACTTAGAACTACTTAAACCTAACTAACCTAAGGACAGCACACAACACCCAGCCATCACGAGGCATAGAAAATCCCCGACCCCGCCGGGAATCGAACCCGGGAACCCGGGCGTGGGAAGCGAGAACGCTACCGCACGACCACGAGATGCGGGCCCAGGCGGTTTCCTCGATGGATTCCTCATTCCTAATAACAAGCTTTAGGTTACATGAAGGACATGCGATTACCACCCGTTGATGTTGCTCAACGGCGACACCAAGATTTACACCTGGCTATTAGCTGCACGGCTTAAATGCACGGCTCGGTACGTGGTTTCCCCTGATCAAACCTGTTTAGGTGGTGGCATTAAAATCCGCAATGTCCTCTGTCGCTGTCGAGAAGTAATCTCTCTTGGTCACATTGTCCATGTGCATGGAATTTGGGACGTTCTTGACTGTAGTGGGGCGTTTGTTCGGGTTAATAACAACGATCTAAAAGGGGTGCTCCACAATATGGAATGCCCATCCCATCGTCGACGTCGTCATGCTCCTCCCCCGCGGTCCCACGTTCTGGGTACTTTACAATGGCCGTCTCACAGCTCCCACGTTGATCCGTCGTTTGGTGAGTCAGTGCTGCCCAGTGCTGCACTGCTTTATGCTTTCGCCATTCAATGTTACCCTGCTGTCTCAGTCTGTGACTGTGTGGGATATCTCACCATGGCCACGTATTCAGCTGCAGTGCTTATGCGGACGATCTCCTTTTCGTTCTTCGTAGCGGCGCTGATTTGAAAGGTTCATTGGCATAGGTTACCGGCTACGGCGAAGCTTGTTGTAGCTGCCTTAATGTCCACAAATCGAGAGCTAGGGCTATAGGTCCGAGGCTCTCTGCTAACTTGACTACTGGTAGCTCTCTGGAACTCGAAGATGATTCCTTCCGCCTATTTCACGCGAATTTTTAGAAACATCCTCTGCCATTCTCTACGGCCCCTGCCCGTCAGTACCTAAGTTCTGGCTAATCTTGGCTTAACTGTGGCTGTTTCTTCACGCTTCTTCTGTTACAGTCGCATCTGTAACAGTCGCCTTGGGCAGCTTTGAAAATGTCGAAGTGCTCCTGATGGATTTGTTACTCAGGTGACGTTCAATGAGTAGTTCACATGTGAAGTCACTAAGCTATACCGACCGATCCATTCTGCGGTTAGTGTTTGTCTACTGAAAACACAATACTTCCATCCCTTTACACTGGCATGTTATCCTCTGTCATATTTACATAGGGGTACGCAGATACTTTTCATCAGCTAGTGTACGATGTCTAAATGATTCAATCTGCGGACAGCTGCAACACCTTTGCTTTTGGTTGTACAACACGCTGCATTGATACAGGTATGTGTTTTCCAACGAAACGTTGACATAGGCGTTAAAAAGAAGCAATTCACAACGAAACTTTAAATACCGCAAAGTTTCAACGACACCAGATGACGCATCGATAGGTAACAGCAACACATTGCTTTCTGTTCAGAGATAAGAATCAATATAATCATGTATTAAACATTGTTCGTATGCTGTGACATTCCTAAGAATAAAATTTTCTTAGTTATTTACTACGAAAGCAGATTAAAACTCGTTTGATTCCTTTTTAAGAGACAGTCTCCTTTCCTTCATAACTCACTGTTTAAGAATGGACTAGAGGTGATTTAAGAAACACTGTAAACTACAACTGAGATACTTATACCAAACAAATAAATAAAAGATGGTACTGATCCCGTGTGGTACACAAAACAAGTCAGAAGCAATGGAAAATGCATTCGAAATTCAATAGAACGCAATATGTCCTACACTGACGATGTATTACTTAAGCTCGAAATTTGCCACGGACCTCAATGCGATATGCTTTTAACAGCTTCTGACATATAATCAAAACGGATTGTGGTCGTATGGGAAGTATGCCAGCGGCAAGACACAACCATTATCTACACCGAGCGGTATCAATGATAATATTACCGACGAGAGTGTCACTAAAATGGAGAGACTAAACACAGTCTTCCGGAATTTCTTCACCGAAGAAGATGAAGTAGATATTCCAAAACCAGAATTAAGAACAACGTGGAGATGAGTAACTTAGAAGTAGATATCTTCCGTGTAGTGAAGCAGCTTAAAGTCTTCCGGCCCAGATTGTAGTTCAATTAGGTTCCTTTTAGAGTATGCTAACGCAATAGCTTCATACTTAGAAAATATATGCAACAGCTCTCTCAACGAAACATCCATACCTATAGACTAGAAAGTGGCAAAGATCATTGTAATTCTGAAGAAAGGAAATAGGAGTCATCCAGTCAAGTATAGACCTTTGTCACTGACATCGATTTGTAGGAGAATATTGGAACACGTATTGTGAGTTAACAGGAACAGAATAGACTATAGCCACATAGTCAGCGCGCATTCAGAAAATATTGTTCTTGTGAAATGCAACTAGCTCTTTATTCTCACGAAGTAACGACGGGGGATGTCAAACTGAGTCCACGTTTTTAGATTTCCAGAAGGCATTTGACACCACTCCTTACGAAAGACTACAAATCAAGTTGTGTGCCTATAGACTACCGCTTCAGTAGAATGACTGGATTCGCGTTTTCCTTTCAAAAAGGTCACAGTTCGTAGTAACTGGCGAAAAGTCGTTGAATAAGCCGCAAGTGATATCTGGCGCTCCCTGAGAAAGTGTTATAGGACTTCTGCAATTCCTAATATAGGAGACAATCTGCGCAGCCCTCTTCGATTGTTTATCATTTACCGTCTAGTAAACATTAGAAGTTCAAAACAAATTGTAAAGTGATTTAGACTGAATATGTGTATGGTGCGAAAGTTGAGGTTAACTGTAAATAATAAAAAAAATTATGAGGTCATCCACATGAGTACAAAAAGGAGTCCGCTAAATTTCGGTTACGCCATAATTCTCACGAATGTAAAGCCCGTGAATTAAACTAAATACCTGGGAGATACAAATAACATAAATTGGAATGATTATATAGATAATGTTGTGGAGAAGGCAAACCAAAGGTCGCATTTTACTGTTAGAACACTTAGGAGAACCAACACGTCTGCTAAAGAGACCGTCTACACTACGCTTGTACGTCCTCTTCTGGAGTATCGATGCTCTATGTAGGATCCGCATTAGATACGAGTGACGGTGGACACCGAAAAACCTCAAAGAAGGGCTGCTCGCAAATGTCTCCTCTGAAGGTGAAAATTGAGACTAGCCTACGCACGAAGGAATGGTCATCATAATAAAATAAGGGAAATCAGAGCACGTACGGAATGATTTTCAAGTTCATTCTTCCATAACGGTAGAGTGGAACGGAGAGAAAAAAATCTGTAGGTGGTTTGATGAATGCCAGTCACTTACTGTAAGTGTGAATTGCAGAGTAGCATGTAGATGTAGTTCATCTCCTTGGCCAGTCCTCGTGCTGCGACGAATTCATCCATGGGAGCCTCTACTCTGTGCGTATGACTTAACGATATTTCTCCTACCACCAATAGACATGTGAAGCTCCGAACACCGAACTGTTCTCTTACCAAGATACGTACTAGCTACCAGTTCTACTCAGTTCGAACGTGCCTGAAGAATGTTTCGGGAAACCAAAAACCGGTTCCTCTGTGAAAAACATATTTCGTCACTCGTCCATACACGTATCTCGATGTTGCTGGCTCCATAACACACGAGGTGCTGCCTGACTAGACCTAAGACACTGTACCAACTGTTCCCAGTCGCCAGGAGGTCGTTAGTTCGAAACTACAGAAATTGTGGCTGCTATAGGATAGGGACAGGTAAGCTGGTAGTTGCGGCAGAGCTTTTATGCGTCGGGGTAGCGTTACACCATATGACAGCTGTCACACAGAAGCCAAATTAAAGGTGAAATGTTCTTTCGGGAACGAGATTATTTAGGATGTAACACAAAGTCTTTCACACATGACTCCTCTTGGAATATTCTTTAAGTGATTTGGGAACACTAAGGCCAAAGTAATTCTGGATTGTTACGTTTGGATTCGACCCCTATCCTCCCTATTATGATTCTGGCGTGTTAAACAATGCCCCCACTTCGTTCATCTCTGACGACGTTCAAATACGCACCTTCAACAGTGGGCGCCATATGGTGACGTAACTTAGCCTGAGTGCAAATCTTTTTTGGCGATGTTCAAAATCACACACTTTCTACTCCAAAATCTTAACTCAAAGAGACGGATTAAGAAATATTTCACACGATGTCCAATACTTGGTTTATTAACACTACACTGTTAGGCTAACTTCTGAAGTTTTCATTGAATAAGCTGCAATTGTGATCGATCAGTAATATGTGCAGCAAACCATCCCTACGCGTTATATCAGTTACAGTCGAATGGTTTCCACTCCTTTTTTCCATAGCTATAAGTATTCACAAAATAATTACACAAGCGTTACACTATACATCATACGCACATATAATTTTAAAAACAGCTCTGTAATTAAATGACTGGGACTTTGCTGATGAGCCTGTCTCTTACCCAACATAGGTCACGGGATATATGAACTGAATCTAATATTCACGAACGAACTTCGGTGTCTGTGCTTTTTGTAAGAGTTTAGTTACATTTTTGCCTACTCAGTACGGATTTGATTTCATTTACAGCTTCTCAAACTTTATTTATTCGCTGAATTATTCTGATGCAGAGTTCACTCTTTTAGAATGTATTAGCTATGGCATCCAAGGGCAAATGGACGAGAGCTCAACGTTCTGAATTTTCTAGAACCAAACATTTCAGCAAATTTTCGATTACCTGAAGTTCGTAGCTAATGACGGTTCTCAAAGAAAAGGGATATCAAATAAATTCTGTTTGTAATCCAACATTAAGTTTTTTATACCGGTACGTTACATGTCATTTATTTATCAAAGAAAGAATACATCACAACGGAGTAAGTGATTAACGCCGCTCCCACTTTCCAATATAGTCTTCTAAGTCCTGTAATTCTAATCACAGATTTAGTCGTTCTCAAAGCCATTTCTAAGGATTACTACACACGGAATATTCTTTCTATGAAATTACTTTCCAAAATTACGCTCAACCTGGAATAACGTCCTGTGGTCTAAAGCAGGTAAGCACAACACTGTAACGCCGATTGCGTCCGTGCTCCTACTAATATTTGGCAGCGTTTCATCGTTACGGATATGCTGTTTAAATATAACATAGTCACCATGGTACTCTTCTTAGCCCATAAAATGTAGCCACCGGATATTTATTAACTGAATGAACACTGAACAGAATTGTAGTACTGATTCCAGACGCAACCCTGTACAAAATGGACTACTCCAGACCTGTCACTGTCTTAGGGTAATACACTCTGTTCTTCCCAAAAAGGCGATTCACCTCCAAACAGCCCAATTATTTAGTTTCTCTGTGCCGTTACCATCTTCGACCGAAACCGGTGTTTACTGACTCTTAATATCTCAATAGATTTAGCACTTAATTACATAAAAACGTTTACCAATTTTCCATAAGTAGTTCTGTTTATCGGAAACACTAAATTTCATTAAGTCACTAATACATCTTATACTGAATCATTTCGGACAGTTACGGAGAGCCAGCCATTATTGTCGTCGTGGAAATTCGTTAGCTTTTCTGTAATTTCCGGTATCTCGCCGTAATATTTCTGTAACCCTGACGCCGAGCTCATAAAACTGTCCACATCACGAAAGTTTTAACTGTCGGAATATCGGGATTATCTGTCATGGCATCCATCGTAAATCACTCTCACAACAACCACTTATCTGATATCGAATGCATATGCGACAGTTCGCTATCACGCCATACTGAAACTACGAAATTGACGTTATTTGAAAAACGAAATGAAAAAGAAACTAGCTGGCAAAACTAATATTTACGACTGCAGACGAAGTAAAGCGTTTGGGTCTTGAGAAAATCGGCCAAAATAAAAATAAATTACTAAGCTTTCAAAATGAAAATACATGTAAAACTGATAACAAAAATGGTATGATAAATGAGAATGCTGTAGGTACACATATACGGCTATTATATTATTCCAATACAAGCCCGATATTGTCAAACACAACCGCACTGGCACTTCGTTTATCCACCAATGTTTGATTCGAGGAGTAAATATATAAAGAAAGACTGCTAAATATGTTAACGTAATTTGAAAGTATTGTGCATTTATAAATAGAAATGAAAATATCCAGGATGCACTAATAACGAGGATATGAGGAAAATGAGAATGGGAGATGTGATAAATCATAATTAATGGCCTCACGTTTTCAATAGAATAAGTACCTCTGCTGTCTCTATTCGAAACTACGAGACGATGCATGTAAGAATGGTGTGTTTCGAAGATAAAGAAATTCGTTGTTAATTAGATTGCAGTATCATGGAGGTTAACAACATAATGCCACAACATTAGGGCGCTGTTTAGTAAGGCGAAGTTCTATAATACCTTGAAACTTCTCGGACACAAACTGTAATGGCGAACTCTCCACTCAAATCTCATTTCAAGGTTTCGGCAAAATTTAAGAGAAATTGCAAATGTTCGTCCTGAAACAGTTGTTGTTGTTGTTGTTGTTATTGTGGTCTTCAGTCCTGAGACTGGTTTGATGCAGTTTTACATGCTACTCTATCTTGTGCAAGCTTCTTCATCTCGCAGTACCTACTGCAGAGTACATCCTTCTGTATCTGCTTAGTGTATTCATCTCTTGGTCTCCCTCTACGATTTTTACCCTCCACGCTGCTCTCCAGTACTAAATTGGTTATCCCTTGATGCCTCAGAATATATCCTATCAACCGATCCCTTGTTCTAGTGACGTTGTGCCACAAACTCCTCCCCAATTCTATTCAATACCTCCTCATTAGTTATGTGATGTACCCATCTAATCTTCAGCATTCTTTTGTAGCAACACATTACGAAAGCTTCTATTCTCTTCTTGTCCAAACTATTTATCGTCCATGTTTCACTTCCGTACATGGCTACACTCCATACAAATACTTTCAGAAACGACTTCCTCACACTTAAATCAATACTCGATGTTAACAAATTTCTCTTCTACAGAAACGCTTTCCTTGCCATTGCCATTCTACATTTCATATTCTCTGTACTTCGTCCATCATCAGTTATTTTGGTCTCGAAACTGCAAAAATTCCTTTACTACTTTAAGTGTCTCATTTCCTAATCTAATTCCCTCAGCATCACCCGACTTAATACGACTACATTCGATTATCCTCGTTATACTTTTGTTGATGTTCATCTTATACCCTAGTTTCAAGACACCTCCCGTCAGATTACAGCTGTATAGCGAAATCTTTACTATTTATCAAATTCCTGAAAGAGTATGAATTTGATAAATAGTAAAGATTTCGCTGTACAGTTGTAATCTGACCGGAGGGAAAGGCGGGGTCAAAGAAATTCACATTTTGCCAAACCATGGATAGTGATATGGGATTTCTCCTTAGAAATTTTGAATCTAAATGTTATAAGGTATTGCAAACGAACATAATTATGATCACTCAAATTCAGTATCCAGGTACGGTGGGCAACGAACTAACAAGGGAACCTCCCCATCGCACCCCCTCAGATTTAGTTGTAAGTTGGCACAGTGGATAGGCCTTGAAAAAATGAACACAGATCAATCGAGAAAACAGGAAGAAGTTGTATAGAACTACGAAAAAAATAAGCAAAATATACAAACTGAGTAGGCCGTGAGAAGATAGGCAACATCAAGGGCAATGTAAGCTCAGGAGCGCCGTGGTCCCGTGGTTAGCGTGAGCATCTGCGGAACGAAAGTCCTTTAGTTCAAGTCTTCCCTCGAGTGAAAAGTTTTAATTTTTTATTTTCAGACAGTTATTATCTGTCCGTCGGCCCGTCCGATGCGATCATTTTTTGGGAGTGATTATCACACCGACAAGAAAACCTAAATCGGGCAAGGTAGAAGAATCTTTTTACCCATTCGCCAAGTGTACAAGTTAGGTGGGTCGACAACATATTCCTGCCATGTGACGCACATGCAGTCACCATTGTCGTATAGAATAGATCAGACGTGTTTTCCTGTGGAGGAATCGGTTGACCTATGTTTTCGGTTCCCATTAGAGAGGCACGTCCTTTCGTCTACTAATCGCATGGTTTTGCGGTGCGGTCGCAAAACACAGACACTAAACTTATTACAGTGAACAGAGACGTCAATGAACGAACGGAGAGATCATAACTTTGCGAAAATAAAGAAAGTAAAACATTCACCCAAGGGAAGACTTGAACCAAGGACCTCTCGTTCCGCAGCTGTTCGCGCTAATCACGGGACCACGGTCCTCTCAATCTAACATTAACCTTGTATTACTTACGTTGCACATGGACTGCTCAGTTTATATATTTTGCTTTTTTTTTCATAGTTCCACATAACTTCTTCCTTTTTTTCTCGATTGATCTGTGTTCAGTTTTTCAAGGCTTATCCACTGTGCCAACTTATAAAGCCCTCACAGCAGGCGCCTCACAGTCTGACCGCGCGTGCACGCCGCCAGTGGTCACGGCCTGACGTCGTGCTGCGGAGACTTTCTCGCAACTCTGTCCCGGCTGACTGACTGCCACACACACACACACACACACACACACACCACCACCACCACACCGAAATATAGCGGTCACACCAAAGATGATACAGTAGTATCGATAAGCGCTGCTGCTGCCACTGACAAAGGAAAGTCAGCAACTCGTTATAGTAGTAACTCACGGAGAAATAAGACAACACTCGATGTGACAAAATGCCAAAGAACAAACGGCAGCAACGCGAGCCGGCCTCGGCTCAGTTTTACATGCAACAAAAACAAAGATGGAATCATTTCCTCAAACCAACATTTCGGAAGCAAGTAAAAGTTTAGCAGACTACGGAAAACACATCTACAATGCAGTTCAGAGTGCAACGTAGATTAGAAGGCGTAATGTAGAGTAAATGCCAATAAACCATCTTCTATTTATTACAAGGTGAGAACAAATACGGACGACTTTAATCACCCAATTACAAAATGAGATGATGCATGTCTGTAGACGCCTAATTTAATTCTGGACTATAGAATACTTTCAGCTAGTTGTTCCGTTCATTTAATGAGAACCAGCTATGACCCATGCTTGTTAGTATTTTACTTTCTTTTATAATGATTGCAGTTGCAAAACATAGATAAATATTCAGTAAAATTTTAATGCAAACTCATGGGTTTCTTAAATGCGGTAACTGCTTTGTTCGAAAGTGTGTTTTCAGTTAATCATTATGATGTTGGTGCCCTCAGAAGATCTCTATTTTTTGGATCTCCTCTAAGGTATTTGTAACATTTTCTGACATATTATTCTGAAGAAATGGCTCTGAGCACTATGGGACTTAACATCTGAGGTCATAAGTCCCCAAGAACTTAGAACTACTTAAACCTAACGAACCTAAGGACATCACACACATCCATGCCCGAGGCAGGATTCGAACCCGCGACCGTAGCGGTCGTGCGGTTCCAGACTGAAGTGCCTTCAACCGCGTGGCCACACTGGCCGGCTATTCTGAAAACAATATATTACTTCAACAAATCGTGGTACTTTTTTGGCTACAGAATCATTGAGTCTGTTTAGACTAAGGTACAAGCTGTATCTCCTAAAACTTATACCACAAATATTTCGATAATGGAAGGCGCCATTGATATGCGAATTTCCCAGTTTGAAAAGTTAGGCAGGCATCTGCCTATGGAGCCCATAGATAGGTTGTTAAGAGTTTCAAATTTGTATTTATTCCTAAAACGTACAAATATTTCAATCGAATAGTAGCTACTGACAGTACCACAATCAAAGCAGACTAAGTTAGAACGTCAGTTGTTTTTGTTGCAAGAGTCTAATGCAAGTATTTTACGAGGAATCTTAGTTAGAACACTGTAAACACTGACAATTGTTGTTCCAAGTTGTAGCACAAAGGAATGTGAATTTCATATGGGTGCGTAATCGCAGCTGAATACAGATGTTAATATGTCTCCGGAGGTGTCGTGTATTAAATGGGATACTGCGTAGGACAAACGAATGGCAAATAAAGGTGAATGCAGTACCCCTGTGGGGTCTGATGCATTAAGAACCAATGTACACTCAACGCCTGTGCTCAAAATAACGACCACCAACATCAAAGCTACCTTGCAGTTTGACATGCAACGATTGCTACACACGTTCCAGCATTTCAGAGGAAGTTGCAGCGCCGGCAGCAGTAACACGCCGGTTCATAACATTTGTAATTGTTTTAAGACGTGGAAATAATTGACGTCTATTGGGATATCTTTCGGCGTGTACAGTATACCAATGAATGGCATACTTTCTACAATCACCACGAACCATGAGCATGTCTGCTTTTTCGCATTGGGAAATACTACCTGCCAGGCACTTCCTACTACGCCCACTTTCACACAGTAAGTGACAGGACTGTCGCAATGCAATCGCACTGTAGAAACAACACAATGTAAACAGATGTAATATCGTCGCCTAGAATCTAAGCAGCAGTAGCAAGGAACAAACAGCTATCGGTGTTTGCGATGTCCACAATACCGTAACTCGTAAACTACTTGCACTAGCTTCCTGCAGCAAACACTATTGACATTCTCATTTACGCTTCTTCTAGGATGTTTCTGTCAATTCTATTTAAAAATTTATAACTGCACTTTCGTTATTGTCTCAAAAAGCATGTTGTTGTTGTTGCGGTCTTCAGTCCTGAGACTGGTTTGATGCAGCTCTCCATGCTACTCTATCCTGTGCAAGCTGCTTCATCTCCCAGTATCTACTGCAACCTACATCCTTCTGAATCTGCTTAGTGTATTCATCTCTTGGTCTCCCTCTACGATTTTTACCCTCCACACTGCCCTCCAATGCTAAATTTGTGATCCCTTGATGCCTCAAAACATGTCCTACCAACCGATCCCTTCTTCTAGTCAAGTTGTGCCACAAACTTCTCTTCTCCCCAATCCTATTCAATACCTCCTCATTAGTTACGTGATCTACCCACCTTATCTTCAGCATTCTTCTGTAGCACCACATTTCGAAAGCTTCTATTCTCTTCTTGTCCAAACTAGTTATCGTCCATGTTTCACTTCCATACATGGCTACACTCCATACAAATACTTTCAGAAACGACTTCCTGACACTTAAATCTATACTCGATGTTAACAAATTCCTCTTCTTGAGAAACGCTTTCCTTGCCATTGCCAGTCTACATTTTATATCCTCTCTACGTCGACCATCATCGGTTATTTTACTCCCCAAATAGCAAAACTCCTTTACTACTTTAAGTGACTCATTTCCTAATCTAATTCCCTCAGCATCACCCGACTTAATTTGACTACATTCCATTATCCTCGTTTTGCTTTTGTTGATGTTCATCTTATATCCTCCTTTCAAGACACTGTCCATTCCGTTCAACTGCTCTTCCAAGTACTTTGCTGTCTCTGACAGAATTACAATGTCATCGGCGAACCTCAAAGTTTTTACTTCTTCTCCATGAATTTTAATACCTACTCCAAATTTTTCTTTTGTTTTCTTTACTGCTTGCTCAATATACAGATTGAATAACATCGGGGAGAGGCTACAACCCTGTCTTACTCCTTTCCCAACCTCTGCTTCCCTTTCATGCCCCTCGACTCTTATAACTGCCATCTGGTTTCTGTACAAACTGTAAATAGCCTTTCGCTCCCTGTATTTTACCCCTGCCACCTTCAGAATTTGAAAGAGAGTATTCCAGTTAACATTGTCAAAAGCTTTCTCTAAGTCTACAAATGCTAGAAACGTAGGTTTGCCTTTTCTTAATCTTTCTTCTAAGATAAGTCGTAAGGTCAGTATTGCCTCACGTGTTCCAACATTTCTACGGAATCCAAACTGATCTTCCCCGAGGTCAGCTTCTACCAGTTTTTCCATTCGTCTGTAAAGAATTCGCGTTAGTATTTTGCAGCTGTGACTTATTAAACTGATAGTTCGGTAATTTTCACATCTGTCAACACCTGCTTTCTTTGGGATTGGAATTACTATATTCTTCTTGAAGTCTGAGGGTATTTCGCCTGTCTCATACATCGTGCTCACCAGATGGTAGAGTTTTGTAATGACTGGCTCTCCCAAGGCCATCAGTAGTTCTAATGGAATATTGTCTACTCCCGGAGCCTTGTTTCGACTCAGGTCTTTCAGTGCTCTGTCAAACTCTTCACGCAGTATCTTATCTCCCATTTCGTCTTCATCTACATCCTCTTCCATTTCCATAATATTGTCCTCAAGTACATCGCCCTTGTATAAACCCTCTATATACTCCTTCCACCTTTCTGCCTTCCCTTCTTTGCTTAGAACTGGGTTGCCATCTGAGCTCTTGATATTCATACAAGTGGTTCTCTTCTCTCCAAAGGTCTCTTTAATTTTCCTGTAGGCAGTATCTATCTTACCCCTAGTGAGACAAGCCTCTATATCCTTACATTTGTCCTCTAGCCATCCCTGCTTAGCCATTTTGCACTTCCTGTTGATATCATTTTTGAGACGTTTGTATTCCTTTTTGCCTGCTTCATTTACTGCATTTTTATATTTTCTCCTTTCATCAATTAAATTCAATATTTCTTCTGTTACCCAAGGATTTCTATTAGCCCTCGTCTTTTTACCTACTTGATCCTCTGCTGCCTTCACTACTTCATCCCTCAGAGCTACCCATTCTTCTTCTACTGTATTTCTTTCCCCCATTCCTGTCAATTGTTCCCTTATGCTCTCCCTGAAACTCTCTACAACCTCTGGTTCTTTCAGTTTATCCAGGTCCCATCTCCTTAAATTCCCACCTTTTTGCAGTTTCTTCAGTTTCAATCTGCAGTTCATAACCAATAGATTGTGGTCAGAATCCACATCTGCCCCAGGAAATGTCTTACAATTTAAAACCTGGTTCCTAAATCTCTGTCTTACCATTATATAATCTATCTGATACCTTTTAGTATCTCCAGGATTCTTCCAGGTATACAACCTTCTTGTATGATTCTTGAAAGCATGTATTGGCGGCAAATACACCCCCTTCCTAAAATTCAGTCCTGTTAAGACTGCGTGTCGACAGTGCCTGAAGATAGACGTTGGCTGTGGATAGTGTATCACGGACACGGTACCTTTGACTGTTCAGAGAAGTAACTAAACCTGCGGTCCGCCCCCGGGAGCTGAGTGGCCAGCGCGACAGAATGTTATTCCTAAGTGCCCGGGTTCGATTCCCGGCTGGGTAGGAGATTTTATCCTCTCAGGGACTGGGTGTTGTGTTGTCCTAATCATCATCATTTCATCCCCATCGACCCGCAAGTGGCTGAAGTGACGTCAGATCGAATGACTTGCACCCGGCGACAGTCTACCCAACGGGAGGCCCTCATTACTCGACATTTATATTTACTAAACCCGCGAAAATATGTAAACAACCATGCATGAGCAGCGCCTACAAGACGGAGGGGGTCCGACAGCCGATCAATTCCAGTCATTTCAACAGTAAGGAGGTACAAGGCTCGTGTTGTCTGTAGTTCTACTATGCCTAGACCGTCAATACCGCGGTTCGATTGCGTCCCCAGTTACGTTGTGCCAGGAAGGGCTCTCAACAAGGGAAGTGTACAAGCGCCTCCGAGTGAACCAAAGTGATGTTGAAACTTCCTGGCAGATTAAAACTGTGTACCGGTCCGACACTCGAACTCATTCTGGAAACATCCGCCAGGTTGTGGCAAAGCTCTGTCTCCGCAATATCCTTTCTTCCAGGAGTGGTAATTCTGCAAGTTTCGCAGGAGAGATTTTTTGAAGTCTGGAAGGTAGTAAACGAGGTACTGGCGGAAGTAAAGCTGTGAGAACGGGGCGTGATTCGTGCTTGGGTAGCTCAGATGGTAGAGAACTTGCCCGCGAAAGGGAAAGGTCCCGAGTTCGAGTCTCAGACCGGCACACAGTTTTAGGCTGCTAGGAAGTTTCATTTCAGCGCATGCTCCGCTGCAGAGATCAAATTTCATTCTGCAGAGGGATGTTGCTCGGACATGGAGGAGATACAGAGAGACAGGAATAGTCGATGACATGCCTCGCTCAGGCCAAGGGCTACTAGTACAGTGAATGACTGCTACCTAAGGATTATGGCTCGGAGGAACCCTGACGGCAACGACACATTGTTGAATAATGCTTTACATGCAGCCACAGGACGTCGCGTGAGGACTAAGACTGTGCACAACATGCTGCATGATGCGCAACTTCACTCCCGTCGTCCATGGCGAGGTCCACCTCTGTAACCACTACACCATGCAGCGCGTTGCAGGTGGGCCCAACAACATTCCGAATGGACCGCTGAGAACTGGCATTACGTTCTCTTCACCGACTGTCGCATATGCCTACAACCAGACAATCGTCGGAGACGTGTTAGGAGTCAACCCGGTCAGGCTGAACACCTTAGACACACTGTCCAGCGAGGGCCGCTTGGTGGAGGTCCTACTGCCGTTTTGGGGTCGCATTACGTGGGGCCAACGTACGCCGCTGGTGGTCATGGAAGGCGCCGTAATGCTTGTACGATATGTGAATGCCATCCTCCAACCGATAGTGCAATCATATCGGCAGCATAATGGCGAGGCATTCGTCTTCATGGACGACAATTCGTGCACATCTTGTGAATGACTGAGACACCCTGCTAAGCCCGAAGGACTGAACAGATAGTATAAATTGTGGAAAGGGGCCAAAATAAGGGGCTGTCACTTACACTCGAAAATACAACTTTATTATTTGATCAAAAATTACAAGTGCCCGAAAAAAATATTTTTTAAACACACAGCTTTCATCTTTGAGGCTTAATTACTGGCTGAAAGATGCTTTCATTCAAAAACGGCTGAAGGCCAATAACTTAAAACGCAAGCGTAATCTGAAATTTAAAAGGCAAGCCTTATCTTAAAACAGTTCTTTAGTTACACTGAAGTAAACAAGTTAAATTCAAATCGGCTGGAGGCGTAACTTTTGTAACTCAATAACATTAATTTTTTTAGAAATACCAAAATCTTTACGTGAAGCAGATCCTTAATTTAGGCTGAAGGCGTTAAGAACAAACAACTCATACTCAAAATCGGCTGAAGGCCCAAGACTTAAAAATTCAACAACAATAAAACTTTTAAAATGCCAAAGGCCTTACGTGACACAGTTCTCTGAACTAGGCTGAAGGTCAAAAAATTCAACAACATTAAAATTTTTAAAATGCCAAATGACTTACATGAAACAGTCCCTCAAACTGAGCTGAAGGCCTTAGGAGAAAAAAAAAAAAAAAACTAATTGAAAAAAAAATCGACTAGAGGCCATACAAGTACAAACAACAAGAACAAATTTAAAAGGGCAGTACACCCAAGGCCTCTCAGATCGAGGGTGGGCCTGGAATTCAAATATTAACGCTCGCTTAAGTGAGACAGGCAGTTGGGCCAACCATTCTCGATGCGACAAGCCAAAAGACCGACAGTCAACGGACCCACCGACAAGATAACTTCCACTTCAACCGACCAGGGCACAACAAGGAGTTCAACGGAACAACGTAGAAGATATTGGCGCCCACAACCAATCATACATGGAGCTGTCAAACTACACACCATGCTAGACAGCCACAACACAAGGAAACTATACTGCCTGAAATTTATGCCTACAACCAGGGCAGTTAACTGGAACGCTAACGGCCACAAGGCAGAAGATTCCGCTGGCGTAATTCAATTCCAATAACCAAATACAGTGAAACTGCACCAGAGGGTGGCCAGAATTTCCCAACTTGAAAACCACGTTGTTGCTCGCGGGAATATCCAAACAGCTGACAACGAACTCCAAACAACAGACTGTGAACAGTCGGGACTTGCTGCTTGGTTACATCAAAACTCAATTATCGTGTCCAGGGTCGGTGAGCCTTGGAGGTCGTAGCAATGGGAACAGCGCCAGCACTCTGACACCGTGTAGAGACCGCCAGCTGGCCTGGCCAAAGTATGCCCTGCCGAGAATTCCTCACTGCTCCACGCCAACCAATCGACTGCCCAGACCCGGAAACGGTGAAAAGAGCAAATATACGTCGGCCGGTGAGAGGACCAACCGAATGATCAACCAACGGTTGTCCCGCTCCAATCTCCCTCCATCTGACAGTTCATGTGTGTCGCCAGTGGTAGGAGAGCATTGGCTGTCGGCGCCTCACCAGCGCTCCGTCCCCGACTTCACTGCTGCTGCTTCCCGACTGCACTGCTGGTCCGTCTCCAACTGACTGCCGGACACATGACGACACGGAAATACCATCGTTCGCTCCAGAGATGGTACGATACGCACTGCTGCTGCCGCTCATGGGCAAGTAAGGCAGGAAGTTAGTGACGCCAGTAAATGGAATAAGAAATTAGACGGCAGTACCTTAATAGAAGATTACAAACAATAAGTGGGGTAAACGCGAACCGTGCGTAGCTCAATGACTTCCTTCAGGATAGCAACATCGCTCGACTATAGCGGCCAGTATGTTCTCCGGACATGAACGCTATCGGATATGCCTGGGATAAATTGAAAAGGGCTGTTTATGGACGACGTGACCCACCAACTCAATTATCGTGTTCAGGGATCTATGCCGAATCACCGTTGAGGAGTGGGACAGTGTGGACCAACAGCGCCTTGATGAACTGGTGGATAGTGTGCCACGACGAATACAGGCATGCATCAATGCAAGAGGACGTGCTACTGCGTATTAGAGGTACCAGTGTCTACAGCAATATGGACCACCACCTGTGAAGTTCTCTCTGTATTGTAGAACGACATGCAGTATGTGGTTTTCATGAGCAAAATAAGGGCAGAAATGATGTGTATGTTGATCTCTATTCCAATTTTCTGTACACGTTCCGGAACTCTAAGAACTGAGGTGATGCAAAACTTTTTCATGATGTGTGAAGTAAAAGAAGAAAGGAACGTTCAATCTGTTTGCATATTTAAGAAACACAATATTCTCCTACAACTAATCTGATGCAAGGTGACTGAATAATCAAGAATATTTCAAATCAACCCTGTCGGACGCACACCTATGGCCACCTAAATCCACAGTTTTCCAAGAGGTGGCACTTGTAGAGATGTGTTACCGATTCAGTACATTGGAGAGAAAGATCAGATCGAATGAAAACTACTAACAAGAAACATGTTTTATTAGCGTGCTACGCCGTTCTCAGCTTCGTATAAATCAAGCGATAACGCGTATCTGTTACTGGAGAATCAGTACCAATATTATCTAACAGACTGCTCTTATACACCTCAAATCTTAATTAAGCTCTATCATTTATCAAAACAGAAAAAAAGCTTATAGCGGAAGATTATTCATTAAACAGTTGACGCTATACTCACTTTGAGTAATGTTTCCGCAAATGTCTGCCAAAGACACGACACGCTTTCCTAGTAAACGCGTTGGAACGCTGCCGAATGAGCCGTGTAAAACCGCAACAATGTTGCACTAGTTCCGGTTTGTTATCTACTGTGGCCGACAGGCAGTGGCTGCACGTGTATTTGACATTCATTCCACGCCACAGCTGATATTCTGCCAACAAAACTGACTAATGAATGCAGTAGGACTTGATTAATCGCGTGTCGGAACCAGCAACCTGAAATGGTACGTGATTGGAAATCGATAACACATTTTGCATTAATTGCTACTGCCTGTCGCTTTACGGTTCTAGAAATACCTAGACGTACTGCGCTCCGTTGTCATACAGACGTATGAAAAATGCAGTGACTGGCAGTAAAGGAACACAACTACTTACGTTGTATGACCGCGTCTACGAGTGTGGTGACCCCATGATGGCAACTTACAAATGGAGGCCAGAAATGGTGGGTCGCAGATCTAGAAGAAATTTCGATTGGATATTATTAAAGAAACAACTGTTATGTCTACTACCTCGTTATTCACTTTTCTTTTTTCTTCTTTTTGTTTGAAGCTTTAAACATGGCTGCTTTGTTCAGTGACTGTTTCTAAATTAAAATTGAAACAAATGAGCCCTCGGTCACAATCATTTTTAGTTTTGCTGGCCAGGTTTCAACACTTCAAAGAGTGCCTTCATCAGAATTAAAACAATAAAAATGGCCTACAACATAGCTACAATTTTGTAGGAAAAGATATTTTTTATTAAAGAAGTGTAAGTACTGACTGACAATAAGAGCCAGAGGCAGTACTTACATGTCACATATAAAATAATTAACAGGTCAGAATGGCTTTAGTCGCAAAATATACAAAAAGGAATGCGTGGAAGCGAGCCACTATGGGCCACTCATACCTGTACAGCCACAGGTTGCAACGGATTGAGGCGCCCGCATTAACAAGTGCGGGCAGGTGAACATGACGTTGCATCGAGAGTGCCATCTAGTAGCTGCAGGTACAACTTGGTTACCTAACATTCAAGTGTAGACAGACGAAAATTATAATGAATATAGTTCAGTACATAATATAAAAAGTAATATTTTGCTTAACAGCGACAGATAGAGTGACATTTTGTCTGTATCAGAGCTTAGAAGTACAGTTTGAAACATAAAATCGTCATTGTAGAAAATACAGGAAGGGCTGAATGACACAGCTTGTAGAAAGCGATATAACATGAAATACAGAAAATAAATCGTTTAATAAATTAAAAATTGTGAGTTAACTCAGCTGGAAAAAAAATTTCGGTAAACTGCACAAGGAGACGCGAAATGTCAGGTAAGGTTTTATAGCGATGAAGAAATTTTTATTACGCATCTGCAGCTGTACATTGAGAATGAGACTACCACTTCGAGAAAGATGTTTAAAACTCTCTAATTATTCCAGAATGTCTAATTTACGTTCTTTCTTCTCTGTGTGCAAAATGTTGATATCGCAAATGGCTTTAGGCGCGTGACCTACAGTTAGAAGATGGTCGGCAAAAGACGAATTTTGGGGCTAGTGCCATTTTTTCCTGAAAGGTGTTCTTTATATCGGGTTATAAAGGCACGTCCTGTTTCACCTATGTAGTAAGAAGGGCAAGTATTGCAGACAATATTATAGACGCCAGAACTTTCAAAAGGGGAACGAACCAATTTTAAATTATGTATGAATATTTTTGAAAATATTACTGATAGAAAATGGAACGTTGTAGTTGTATTTATTACGAAGAAGGTGTTGGATCTGATAGGAGATGGTCCCACGAAAGGAATAGAGAAATTTTTTTGGGTTAGATTCAATGATAGAGGTGCCGAGCGTAGTAACTCTTTTAGTAGTTTTCTTTTTAAGGATGTCATCTACTATGCTAGCTCTATACTCGTTATTAAGTGCTATCGTTTTGAGTGAATTGATTTCGTCGTTGAACTTTTCTTTCGAAAGTGGAATGGAAGTAACTCGGTGAATAGCAGATGACAGAAGGCGTTTTTATGACACTGTGGATGAATGGAAGACACAGGTACGATCTGATCAGTATATGTTTCTTTACGAAAAAAATTGAATGAGATTTTATTATCTTCTATTGTAAGCGTCAAGTCAAGAAAGTTTAATAGGCGGGCCTCGTTTTCAAGTTCGATGGTGGAAGATATTTTCTCATGAAAGTCATTGAAGAGAGTAAAAATACGGTCAATGCCATCAGCAGGTCCCTTGTAGATGATTAAAATATCATCAACGTATCTGATCTAGGAGAGAACGCCTAGTGATGTAGCTGAAAAACAGTTCAAAAACTTTTCTTCTAGAGAGTTGATGAAAATATCGGCTAGGATACCAGCTAAGGGATTTCCCATAGCGAGACCGTTGTTCATTAAATTCAAAATAGTTGTACTTGAGTACGACTGTGATACGAGTCATGAAGTCAGTGATTTGTTCATCTCAAAGATCGTTTTTGAAATGACGCGTTAGTCCAAAAATAAAGGATTTAGAATGCAGTTCACACACCAAGCTGTTTTCATCAGACATCAAAAATCTTTATACTCATGTCCCTGTACAAGAAATGCTTACAATCGTAGAAAAAATTTACGTCTACAGCAACACACTAAAATCAATCCTACGGAATTCTTGCTTCACATAAACATGTGTTATGTAGTATGAAGTGCATCTAATCCGTTCGTAGTTGATAGTGTTTGGTTGTCGTGTGGTTTTGTGTACACGCCAATCAGTCATGGATAGTACTTGAGCGACGCTACAGTTAGTTATGTTGTTTGAAATAATTTTCATCTCACATGCGTAGTTGTCATCGTAACATATGAGTTAAAATTTGGCTGATGTTCTTTATGTACGTTCGGCGAAGTAGGAACCTCTTCCTTTTTCTTTCTCCTGCTGGCTGGATCAGTTGGAATAAAATTTCTTATGCTATTTTCCTTGCAGTAGTACTGAGAGGTACGTGTGTTTCAAAAATACACAGTTTACTTACTCATTCCTAATAGATATATGCTTACCTCTTAGAATGAAATACTCTTAAGGCTCTATGACCGTAAGGCCCAAGGATTCTACTTGTGTTTGTGTTCTGCAACAGGTATGCACCACGATGCGTTATGTCGACAATTATATATGGACCGTCGTACAGCAGACGCCACTTCGTGTTACGCCGCTTTAGTGCAGAAGATTTGTGGTGAGTATGCAATAGTACTTACATGCCTATCTTGAATTCTTGCTTTCATTTGATAGCACTAGAATAGTATCTGTTCCTTGCATTAGAATGCTGCGTCAGCGAAGTTAGTACTTCTCTTATCTTTTCATCATGCGGCAACTGCTGAGGCGAAAGCTTTAGCACCGGATCGCTCCACTCATTTGATTCTTTGCGGTCGAACATCAGCTCGATACGTGTATAGGCTGTGTCATATATATTCGGGTTGTTGTGAACTTCTTCAAATATTGACAAATAACTTGCCCAGTTAGAATCATGTGTAGGTATATATGTCTACATCTATATCTACATCCATACTCCGCAAGGCACCTGACGGTGTGTGGCGGAGTATCTGTTCAGTTCTCTGATAATTCATCCAGTAGGATTAGATTGTGAGCTAAACTTCGAGACAAAGATGCTCTTAATGCTATTGGCCTGTGTAGTACGTGGCGTTGTTAAAATTGCCTTGGGTTTCCCCATGTGAGGAATGTAGTCACGTAAGAATCGCCTCATGACTGCGTTGGCAGTTGCAGATTTTATGGTGTACAGCTTAACAAATTCAGAAAATATGTCATAAAATGCTAAAATATACTTCACACCAGCACTGCTTGCTGGATGTGGACCACTACCAGTCTCCAGAGGTTTGCTGGGTAGTATGAAATGTAGATCTGTCTCCGAAGATAGATTCTGAGGTTAAGATTTCTGACAAGCTATGCATGTTTTAAGCACATTTTTGTTTGGTCTTTACAATTATTCAGTGGCAATGACTTGTCAGATATGATCCCATTATGCATGCAACAAAGAAAATTAATTTAGCAAATACAATAAAAGGTCCAGACACGAAGTCACCACTTTGTTTTATCGTGGCTTTTCATGTCTGGTTTGAGTAAATCGAAGAAGAAGCAGATAATAATAATTAACGATAATAATATGTGTTCAGTTTATATTAACTTTGCGCACTTTACAAATGGCTTTTTGAATCAGGTCCGTTCATTGTAAATTGGACCGAGAGTGATTTTTCTTTATCAGACATCGGTTTGAATAATTCCAAAGCTTTGGTTTCTACAGGGCCTTTGATGAAATTGGAAACACGGAACCTTTAGCCTTGCCAAAACGGCGTTAAAATCGAACAATAGCTTGCAACTTAAATGAAACACAAGATTCAATATTATCACTGTATTCACAAAATATTATACTAAATTAAATAACATAGACACATTAATTCTGTTGCTGTGTGCAGCTATGAATACGCCTAGTGAAATTGCGTCTCAATATATTTAATAATGGCGGTGTGCCAAATAACTGTGTGCAACGATGGCAAATATGCGTCCGATCAGGACGGCTTTCAGAACAAAAAAAGGTGCAGTCTTCTAGGAAAGACAACTGAACCTGCACAATTATTCTAATGTTTCAGCAGCTGCACGCCACAATCGATACAACCACTTATACGAATTATTATGTAATTCTTTATTCATATTCTGAAGTGGTATCTACGTTTTTTCTATGTATCCACGCCCAACCAGCAAATGTGCCTTTGAAGTTTGGTTTCGAGTGGCAACTCCGGACATGCATTACCGGTGGTAGACGATTCATCTCTACCTAGTGAAAGGGGAAATCGCGGACAAATTTGCGGAGTTGGGAATGCAGTAAGTGTTGTTATTCTGCAAGCAGATATGTGACTATATACTGATGTCAGCAGATGATCTACACCTGTGCCAGAGAGACAATTAGGATTTTCTCATATGGGCTGTTCTCTCGGAAATATGGTTCAAATGGCTCTAGGTACTATGGGACTTAACATCTGAGGTCATCAGTCCCCTGGACTTCGAACTACTTAAACCTAATTAACTTGCGGGCATCACGCAAATCCCGAGGAAGGTTTCGAACCTGCGACCGTAGCAATAGCGCGGTTCCGGACTGAAGCGCCCAGAACCGCTCAGCCACAGCGGCCGGCTGTTCGTTCCAACACACGAGGCTGTGAAATGCACTTACTGTTAAGTAGAGAGGTAACAGCAACAGACGAAACGGCTGACACCACACCAACATTTTGAGAGGAAGGAGTTGCATTGGTTACACTCTGTTATGCTATGCCCATCCCTCTACGATCTGCGTATGTGTATAATGTGTATATTATTTTGCTACGCGTCCGAGGGCGTCCAGCGATGGCGTAGAAGTGACTGCAGCGAGTTAGCTATGTACTCTACTTCCTGCAAACTTGACGTCATTTTGATGTCGCACGACATATCGACAACAGCACAATCGCTTATCGAGTTTGTGACAAGGAAAAATATGAATGGTATTGATCTTCGTATCGGTCGCAGCAGCATAAGCTGCCCTTTTAGCTTCCTGCCTAGCCTCACGTATTCATCAATAAACAGCGAAATATTTGTGACACGGAAGTATATGGATGTAGTTGCTCCTCGTTTCACGCGCAGGAATTTAAGGTGTTCTCTTAGGTTTCTGGTAAACCATACTCTCGGAAGTCGTCACATATTTGGAAATAAAGAACCTAATATTTGTGAGAAGGAAGAATATGAATTTTATTGCTGCTCGTTACAGTCGAAGCAAATTAAGCTGCCCTCTAAGTTTCCTGACTACCGACACACACGGAAATAGCTAAATATTTATTTCAGCTTTCATTCCCTGCTCAGACGGATATCTAAATAACATCGAATATTGGAGAAAATACTTATCTTATATTCATAAAAAGGGCAAATGTGTTAACAACGATGACCCGAAATAAACAAAATTGCTTGGGGCAATATGCGAACCTACATATTTCGACTCCAGAAGCCACGGCATTATTCATTACGTAGCACCTACTCACGTGATGTTTGTCTCTTGCCTTAGGTATCATAATATCTCTTGAAGGCTCTTATCATTGATGCATTATTAACTGACGTTCGGTGATGCGTTTGTAATAAATTTTCAGTGCTTCGTTACTTTGAAACGGCATACTGAAAATGAGAATAGAAACGTGTTTCACTCTCAGTTCGTAAATTATTGACGGTATAAACTCACTCCTGAGAGAACATTGTAGTATGAACGAATTAATCGTCGATAAATCATTATGTGACGTTTAATTACAACAAAAACTACAATAAATCATCCTTACAAATTTCCCATACGCGTGCATGAAGTCTTGTGAGATACCCTTATCGAACGCTAACGAAAATCGACAGCAGTTCCTGCGGTCGCCGGTATTACGAGTCACATCAAAATGACGTCACGTATGCAGGAATTGTTGTGAAGCGACTCCACGGGGCAATATCATGAACTTATGAATTTTTTTTTCGGATCTCTTTTAGTTAGTAATTTATCACATTACGTCCGATATGGGACGAGAATCTACTCGCTGTGTTCTGGGCTACTAAAGCAGTGAACTGTGGAAATTCTGAAAACATTGTAAGTAGGCTGTTTAGATTTTTATATGGGTAATGCCACGTAGCGCTCTATATGAAAATCACTGGCTGTGCTGTGTGCAGTATGTGGCTTGTGTTACTAATTCAGCAAGGGACTGGATAACAGCATTGCTGGTTCTAAGGACAATTCCAAAAACTTTGTGAGTGCACAAGTGGTGGTTATGGACTTGCTCTATTATCCGCAAGACTCTTCACTGGTGATTGTGCACCTGCACAGTCGCAACAGATGGCTGCTGGCCATCTCTACAAGGACTACAGTGGGTCTGCACCTCTGGTGGCCCACCAATACCACAATCTCTACCAGGACTACAGTGGGTCTACTCTGTGATGACCTACCTACCAATATTCTTCGAAACGTCGACTGACTCTGCTGTGGGTTTGCTCTGTTGTGGCCCATTACCTGTCAGCATGTCAAGAGTCAGCACTGTCTTACCGTTGGAAGGACAATACTACTTCTTCAAGACTGCATGGAAATCCACTACTTCCGTGTGCATTGTATTTTACTGCTTAGACTTTGAGCAAACAAACTGCAGGTTTACTCTTATGATGAATGATCAGGACTGTCTTTATTGACTGTGAAAAAAATTTTAGCTGTTGACCAACATTGTATCAATAAGTGTGTGCATTTGATATCTTTGTTATCGTAATTATGAAAAATTTTATCAAATCTTTATTGGCCACTGCCCAAAAATATTTTGTAAAATTTTTTGTGGGGAGCATGGGGGCTATGTAAGTAGGCTGTTTAGATTTTTATATGGGTAATGCCACGTAGCGCTCTATATGAAAATCACTGGCTGTGCTGTGTGCAGTATGTGGCTAGTTTGCATTGTTGTCTGCCATTGTTGTCATGAACTGCTACAGCTGGATGTGAACAGCGCGTAGCATTGGGCAGTTGGAGGTGAGCCGCCAGCAGTGGTGGATGTGGGCAGAGAGATGGCGGAGTTTTGATAATTTGTAATACTGGATGTCAATTATGAATATTAAGGTAAATACATTGTTTGTTCTCTATTAATATCTTTCATTTGCTAACCATCCCTATCAGTAGTTAGTGCCTTCAGTAGTTTGAATCTTTTATTTAGCTGGCAGTAGTGGCGCTCGCTGTATTGCAGTAGTTCGAGCAACGAAGATTTTTGTGAGGTAAGTGATTTCTGAAAGGTATAGTTTAATGTTACTCTGGGCCATTCTTTTGCAGGGATTTTTGATAGTCAGATTGCGTTGCGCTAAAATTATTGTGTGTCAGGTTAAGCACAGTCTTGTACAATTGTTCTAAGGGGACGTTTCATATTGTACAAATTGTTCTAAGGGGGCGTTTCAACATGTAATTACCTACAGTTATCAAGGTAAGTTTAAGGAGTTCCTCGATGATTATTGAGTCCTGTTTCATGTACCAGGAAATTTCTCGACGTAAGATAAAGGGAAGTGTGTAGTCTGACGGGATGGTCGAACCCTTCGACGCAGTCCTTGTGATTCACGTAAACTTTTAAAGAAACGAAACAGCGCTTGAATGTACAACATAGCCAGAATATCCGATCTTCCTACCCTTGTCCTTCGGCATAGAAAATGTTCGCCCTTAGTATCCGAGTAGTCAGCGCGACGGAATGTCATACCTAACG
The DNA here is from genome assembly GCF_023864275.1 of Schistocerca cancellata. Taxonomy (NCBI): domain Eukaryota; kingdom Metazoa; phylum Arthropoda; class Insecta; order Orthoptera; family Acrididae; genus Schistocerca; species Schistocerca cancellata. The sequence continues at coordinate 580,167,437 of NC_064626.1, forward strand.
GTCCGGGTTCGATTCCCAACTGGCTCGGAGATTTTGTCCGCCCAGGGACTGGGTGTTGTGTTGTCCTTATCATCATCATTTCATCCCCATCGACACGCGAGTCACCGAAGTGGCGTCAACTTGAAAGTCTTGCACCCGGCAAACGGTCTACCCAACGGGAGGCACTAGCCACACGGCACACGGCGTAGAAAATTACATGAGCTCCCCGGTTCTAAAATCAGACGCAGCATTTCAACCCAGAGACAGTCGTTCGACAATAAATGCTTTTGAAACATCTCTGTAGAGTCACGTAATATGATTTATTGTCCCATTTGATTCCGTTTACATTATCCTCTGCACAGTTGTTTTTCGTATAGTTCCATTAACTCTCCCAGAAGGACTGTTCAGTGGATTTGATGATAATTCAACGTTTTTCTGATGTTAAATACAAGGAACACGTGTTTTGCATCAGGATGTCAATATTTTCTATGATCTATTTATTTCCCACGTGTAATCGAGATCCACATTTATCGTCATCTTCCCTTACTGTTGGCTGATGGCGCTGTGATGTTCGGTAAGTTATCGAATTTGACTGAGTGTTGGAAGATATAATACGATTTAAACAAAATTTCTAGTCTCAGAAAATGAATTATCAATTGCGAATAACAATTACCATCCACTTTAAAATGAAAATTTGTACCGGACCGGTATTCGAACCTCCGAATTCCCAACTTTTCGCGAGCCGTCGCCTTTCCATTTAGCTATCCGTAGACGACTCACTGCCAGACTCAATCTCCGCATGTCTTCAACCATGCGTCTAAGACCTGTACTAGTACATCAAAAATGGTTCAAATGGCTCTGAGCACTATGGGACTTAACAACTGAGGTCATCAGTCCCCTAGAACTTAGAACTACTTAAACCTAACTAACCTAAGGACATCACACACATCCATGCCCGAGGCAGGATTCGAACCTGCGACCGTAGCAGTCAATCGGATCCGGACTGTGCGCCTAGAACCGCTCGGCCACACCGGCGAGCTACTCGTACATCCATTATGTATTTTACCGTGCAAGTCTGATGTTGTAGGGTACTTGAAAGTCACTTGCCCGCTATCTTCAGATATGAGGTTTGGAACTTAAATGGTGGCAACTATTTATTCACAACCGATACAAAAGAGTTACAAGTTGGCAGCTGTTACTGTCCTTTAAAGTAGTCACCAGCGTTGTGTAGAACCCGTTGCCAGCGATATGGAAGGCGTTGTATACCGTTAGCAGAACCTGGTCTGTTGATGTTGCGAATGGAGCGGTCCACTGCATGTCGTATCTCTGAAACAGTTCTGAAGCGAATGCCACGAAGTGGTTCCTTCATCTTCGGAATCAAATCAAAGTCATAAGGACTTATGTCGTATTACTTTTCGTTTTTGGAGCATCATCTGCGACCAGCTTTGCAAAAGATGGGTGACAATTCCCTGCGGAACCCACCCATCATTTTGCAGGACAGCGCAAGCTGTGGCTGCTCTGTTCGGTCAATGGGACTGGGAAATGCTATACCATTCACCATACTCCCCGGACTTACGCTGCTAGACTTATTACCAGAAGGTCCGAGCGTCACTTAGTGTTACGGAGATGCTTCGGCAACTCAAATGGGAATCCCAGGAGGGAAGGCGACGTTCTTTACGAGGAACACTGTTGAAAAAATTTTGAGAAGCGGAATTTCAAGCAGACTGCCGAACGATTCTACCGCCACCGACATACATTGCTTGCGCCTAAGGACAGCGAAGATAATATACGAGAAATTAGATCTCATACGGAGGCATATAGACAGCTGTTTTTCCCTCGCTCTTTTTGCGAGTGGAATAGGGAAGGGAATACACCCCACCCTTCACCCTGCTCCATACGTTGGCTTGCGGAGTACCTAAGTAGAAGCAGATGTACATGTACCTTACTGTGTGTGGGCTAGAATGTTAGTAAATTGTTATCATGTGTCTTTTCGGGTTTGTTTAGTGTTTGGTAATTGAATTGCTTTTGGTCTGTTTGGCTCAAAAATGGTTCAAATGGCTCTGAGCACTATGGAACTCAACATCTTAGGTCATAAGTCCCCTAGAACTTAGAACTACTTAAACCTAACTAACCTAAGGACACCACACACACCCATGCCCGAGGCAGGATTCGAACCTGCGACCGCAGCAGTCCCGCGGTTCCGGACTGCAGCGCCAGAACCGCTAGACCACCGCGGCCGGCGGTCTGTTTGGAGCCCAGATTAACATACCCTGTGTCTTCCTGAACAAAGACGTCTGTCCCGTTTGTTCGATAGTTGTCTCCCTGTCACATTGGTAGTGGAAATGACCGCCTTGGTCGCGCGATCGCTACCGTCGCAGATTCGAATCCTGCCTCGGGCGTGGATGTGTGTGATGTCCTTAGGTTAGTTAGGTTGAAGTAGTTTTATGGGACTAATGAACTCCGATATTTAGCCCCATAGTGCTCATAGCCATTTGAACTATTTTTAGTTTCATCGAGGTCGAATTATGGGGTTTCGAGAAGCTGTAAATTCCTTCAGCGATATTGCAAATACGAGGGTCACTCCAAAAGAAATGCACATTATTTTGTAAAAATACAGTTTTCATTCTGCATGAGTGAACGTTTTACAGTGTGTAGATACATTCTTCCCGCCCCGGTTGTTTTCAAACAGTTCAACCTGTTCCCGTGTGTGGCGCAGTGACTGCGTGTCTTGAAGATGGGTGCTACACTTGACGTTCGTCAGAAGCAACGTGCTGTCATAGAATTGCTGTGCTGTGAAAAAGAGACAGTCAGAAACATCCACAAGAGTTTGAAAAATGTGTGTGGAGATGCTGCTGTCGTTCGCAGTACAGTTAGTCGGTGGGCAAGCAGGTTACGTGATCAAAGCGGACACGTCAATATTGAGGATTGTCCTCGTAGCGGCAGGCCTCGTACTGCACACACTCCAAACAATGTGCAGAGAGTTAACTAATTGGTGACTGCTGACAGACGCATCACAGTGAACGAATTGTCATGCTAGGTTATGATAGGGGAAGGAAGTGTTTGTAGAATACTGAAAGTGTTGGCGTTAAAAAAGGGATGTGCCAGGTGGGTTCCCAGGATGTTGACAGTGGGTCACAAAGAAACAAGAAAAACGGTATGCAGCGAAATTTTGGAAAAGTACGAGAATGGTGGAGATGAATTTCTTGGAAGAGTTGTGACAGGTGATGAAACATGGCTTCATCATTTTTCACCAGAGGCGAAAAGGCAATCAATGGAGTGGCATCATGCAAATTCACCCAAGGAAAAAAAAATTCAAAACCACACCATCTGCTGGAAAAGTTATGGCTACAGTATTTACGGATTCCGAAGGACTCCTGCTTGTGGACATCATGCCAAGTGGAACCACCGTAAATTCTGATGCATATGTGACGACACTGGAGAAACTTCAAGCTCGACTGAGTCGTGTTCGACCACACCGGCAAAATCAGGGTTTTTTGCTGTTGCAAGACAATGCACGGCCACATGTCAGTCAAAAAACCATGGAAGGGATCGCAAAAGTCAGATGGACAACACTGAAATACCCACCTTACAGTCCTGACCTGGCCCCATGTGACTATCATATCTTTGGGAAACTGAAAGACTCTCTTCGTGGAACAAGGTTTGAAGATGATGACTCCCTTGTGCACGCTGCCAAACAGTGGCTGCAACAGGTTGGTCCAGAATTTTACCGTGCGGGTTTACAGGCGCTGGTTCAGATGGCGTAAGGCATTAGGGAGGGATGGAAATTATGCGGAGAAATGAATATATTGTTGCTGAAGGATGTATCTCACACTGCAAATGTTTCAGACATATGGAATCAAAGATGGATTAAAAAAAATAGTGTGCATTTATTTTGGAGTGACCTTCGTAGATTTGACAGGCATATAGCCCTGTACGTGACTGCACATAGTGGAGCTCACAGAAATGGTCTCCGGAGAGCCACGTGGCACACCTGAGAGGGAAGAACATAGTGTTCGGGTCTGGCGCAGCGTACTGCATTTGCGCAGCAAATGGTATCACAATGAAACAACGAACTGTTACAAATTGGTTACTTCAAGGGGAGCCCGAGCGTGCATTCCAGCCACCGGCATTGGCGACTTCACTGGTGTCAAGCGAGAGCTCATTGGAGAGCAGCTTGGTGGTTTGTTTTGTGTTCTGATGAAAGCTGGTTCTGCCTAGGTGCCAGTGATGACTGTGTGTTGATTAGAAGGAGACCAGTCGAGGGTCTGCAAGCAGGTGGTCTTGATGCTAATCACTCTACACCGGAAGTCATGGTCTGGGGAGTGATTTCGTATGAATGGAAGCACTTTTGTGGTTATCCCACGCATCCTGACTGCATTTCTGTATGTCAGTCAGTTGGTTGGACCTGTTGTACTGTCATTCATGATGAGCATTACAGGGGATGTTTCCCAACAGATTAACTCTCACCCAGATACCTCTGTTGTAACCCAACATGTCCTGCAGAGTGTCCACATGAAGCTTTGGCCTGCTCTGGCATCAGATCTGTCTCCAAACGAGCACATATGGAACATCATCTGACAACAACTCTAGTGTCATCCATAATTAGCATTAACCGTCCGCCTATTGACTGACGAAGCGCAACAGGAATGACACTCCACCCCACAAACTGACACCTGTCACCGGTACAATACAATGCTTCCACGTTTAGGTGACTGTATTAAACATTCTAGCGGTTATAGCTTTTATTAATGCACCAGAGTTTCACAACTGGTGTGACTTATGTCGCACTTAAATTAACCTGTGGTCTGGCAGTGTTTATCATTAAATATGTGACATACACAAATGTATAACCGAAATTCAATAACTCTACATTATTTATTTTTTGTGTTGGTATTTCTTTGCGTCAGTGTAGATGTCAATCGGCAAATATATGATGAGATATCTTAGAAATACTATCAGCAAAAATCTGGAGGTAGGATTTCCTTAAGAAGGGGGTATGTTGCGTGTCAAATAATTACTCGTATCTTGGTGCAGCTGAGTGAAACTGAAACACCATCCTAGGTAAAAGCAACAAAGCAAGGAAGCGGGTCAATTATGGTTGGGCGAGTGAAGTTACACCATGAGTCACCTGCTGATGCAGCGAGTATAGCTGCTGAGGCGCCAAGGTGGTTAGCTATAGTCACCAAATGGAAGGATGAGCAGCGCAACGCCATTGACAGAGCAGGGGGACAGGGACGCAATGGTGCAGAGGGCTTGATTACTTCATGCCCGAGGTGTGATGCCTGTATAGCGGTACGCCAGTCGGGAACGACAGGGAAAAGAAGGCTGTGAGATCGGCCAATAGTAAGCTGACGAGCCCTCCCTCCGGAACGACAACGCGGCGGCAGCGGCCCGTATATGAAGAAGGCATAAGCGCAGCGACCGACTGGTGACGGCCCGCTTCAGAAGAAGCTCCAAGATTATCCACTTGGATAGCAGCGTCAACGATAGCGACGTCGATAGCATTTCAGGAAAGACTGAAGCCGGTAGTATATTTGCCCGCGAAAGTCAAAGATCTTAGGTGTCTAGTTGCGCACAAAATTTTTAATCTGTCAGAAACTTCCATGATTAAAGCACACAGCCAACTTGCACATGTGAAAAACACAGTAACTGCAGAGAATTCAAAAGAGGAACAGAAGAGACTACTGCAATGGATATCTACTAAAAGTAATGGAAGAAGATTCAATTTAGCATCCAATTATCAGCCTGCAGCAATGCATTTAAATGATCACTATGCGATGCGCTTGTTGTTTGGGAATACTGGCACAAGGTCCAGAATGAGATTTTCACTCTGCAGCGGAGTGTGCGCTGATATGAAACTTCCTGGCAGATTAAAACTGTGTGCCCGACCGAGACTCGAACTCGGGACCTTTGCCTTTCGCGGGCAAGTGCTCTACCAACTGAGCTACCGAAGCACGACTCCCGCCCGGTACTCACAGCTTTACTTCTGCCAGTACCTCGTGTCCTACCTTCCAAACTTTACAGAAGCTCTCCTGCGAAACTTGCAGAACTAGCACTCCTGAAAGAAAGGATATTGCGGAGACATGGCTTAGCCAAAGCCTGGGGGATGTTTCCAGAAAGCCATGTCTCCGCAATATCCTTTCTTTCAGGAGTGCTAGTTCTGCAAGTTTCGCAGGAGAGCTTCTGTAAAGTTTGGAAGGTAGGACACGAGGTACTGGCAGAAGTAAAGCTGTGAGTACCGGGCGGGAGTCGTGCTTCGGTAGCTCAGTTGGTAGAGCACTTGCCCGCGAAAGGCAAAGGTCCCGAGTTCGAGTCTCGGTCGGGCACACAGTTTTAATCTGCCAGGAAGTTTCACTGGCACAAGGTGATTTAAAGCGGCGTACTGAAAAGCAATCCCTCCGAATCTTTTATAAGAAAACTCTTCAACCTTCTTAACTGAAACAGTCGTTATTAAGATTCATCATCTTTATTCGTCATGAATACCTACACTGACGGCAAAAAGAAAAATATCACATCACCAAGAAGGCGGTGAGCGACATAAACGAAAGTTGGTAGGCGTGTTTCAGAGAGGATATCTATACAAATATGGTGTAACGAGTGGTGCTAGTAGCCCCACTATGAGGAAGCAATTCAGGTTTCCTTTAAATACAGGGTACAACGGTCGTTAGCGTTAGTTAACTTTGGTATTGGACATGGTGAGTTGAGGACAGACAAGAATACACTCCTGGAAATTGAAATAAGAACACCGTGAATTCATTGTCCCAGGAAGGGGAAACTTTATTGACACATTCCTGGGGTCAGATACATCACATGATCACACTGACAGAACCACAGGCACATAGACACAGGCAACAGAACATGCACAATGTCGGCACTAGTACAGTGTATATCCACCTTTCGCAGCAATGCAGGCTGCTATTCTCCCATGGAGACGATCGTAGAGATGCTGGATGTAGTCCTGTGGAACGGCTTGCCATCCCATTTCCACCTGGCGCCTCAGTTGGACCAGCGTTCGTGCTGGACGTGTAGACCGCGTGAGACGACGCTTCATCCAGTCCCAAACATGCTCAATGAGGGACAGATCCGGAGATCTTGCTGGCCAGGGTAGTTGACTTACACCTTCTAGAGCACGTTGGGTGGCACGGGATACATGCGGACGTGCATTGTCCTGTTGGAACAGCAAGTTCCCTTGCCGGTCTAGGAATGGTAGAACTATGGGTTCGATGACGGTTTGGATGTACCGTGCACTATTCAGTGTCCCCTCGACGATCACCAGTGGTGTACGGCCAGTGTAGGAGATCGCTCCCCACACCATGATGCCGGGTGTTGGCCCTGTGTGCCTCGGTCGTATGCAGTCCTGATTGTGGCGCTCACCTGCACGGCGCCAAACACGCATACGACCATCATTGGCACCAAGGCAGAAGCGACTCTCATCGCTGAAGACGACACGTCTCCATTCGTCCCTCCATTCACGCCTGTCGCGACACCACTGGAGGCGGGCTGCACGATGTTGGGGCGTGAGCGGACGACGGCCTAACGGTGTGCGGGACCGTAGCCTAGCTTCATGGAGACGGTTGCGAATGGTCCTCGCCGATACCCCAGGAGCAACAGTGTCCCTAATTTGCTGGGAAGTGGCGGTGCGGTCCCCTACGGCACTGCGTAGGATCCTACGGTCTTGGTGTGCATCCGTGCGTCGCTGCGGTCCGGTCCCAGGTCGACGGGCACGTGCACCTTCCGCCGACCACTGGCGACAACATCGATGTACTGTGGAGACCTCACGCCCCACGTGTTGAGCAATTCGGTGTTGCGTCCACCCGGCCTCCCGCATGCCCACTATACGCCCTCGCTCAAAGTCCGTCAACTGCACATACGGTTCACGTCCACGCTGTCGCGGCATGCTACCAGTGTTAAAGACTGCGATGGAGCTCCGTATGCCACGGCAAACTGGCTGACACTGACGGCGGCGGTGCACAAATGCTGCGCAGCTAGCGCCATTCGACGGCCAACACCGCGGTTCCTGGTGTGTCCGCTATGCCGTGCGTGTGATCATTGCTTGTACAGCCCTCTCGCAGTGTCCGGAGCAAGTATGGTGGGTCTGACACACCGGTGTCAATGTGTTCTTTTTTCCATTTCCAGGAGTGTACTTTTAAGGCGACAAACACTTCAACGAGTTTGAACGAGGTCGTATAATAGTGCTACGAGAAGGTGAATGTTTCTTATGTGATATTGCAGGAAAACTTGGCAGGAATGTAGCCACTGTACATGACTTCTGGCAGCGATGGTCACGGGAATTTATGATCGCAAGAAGACCGGGCTCCGGACAGCGACGTATCTCTACCGAGAGGGAAGACCATCGCGATCGGCTTGCGGATGTGGTGCATCGTACTGCATCTGTAGCAGCAATTTGAACAACAGTTTGCGCCACAGCAAGAGAACGAACTGTTTCAAATAGGTTATTCAAGGACAACTCCGAGAACGAGGTCTTCTAGCGTACATTCCACTGACCACAAACCACAGCCAATTGCTATTTCAGTGGTGTGAAGAGATGGCCCATTGGAGGGCAGGGTAGAGGTCTGTTGTCTTTTCTGACGAAAGTCGGTGCCAGTGATGACCCTATGTTGAATAGAAGAAGGTCAGTTGAAGACCTCCACCCAAACTATCTGCGTTCTAAACACAGTAGACCTACACCTGGAGTTACGGTCTGGCGTGCGATGTGGTAACACAGCCGGAGCGCTTTCTTGGTTATCCCACGCTCCCTGACTGCAAATTTATTCGTCAGACCGGTGATTTGACCTATTAATGTATCAGAATTTCGCGTTTGCAGTGGTTTATCTCGTGTTTACATTAACCTCTGGTCTTGCAGTGTTAATCACTCAAACACGTCATCTAGAGGTAAATATTCCCTAAATTTCGTCACACTAACTTAATTACTTTTTTGCTGTTGCGTTTTTTTTATCAGTGTAATTATGTCTCCCCAGACAGACCACTTTTAATACTGTCACTGGTGAAAGTATGACTTTGTTGACGAAACCACAATCTCACCCCTTCATCACCATCGAAGTGAAGCCCTCGAAAGCCTTATTCAAGTAGTAGAAACAGATGAAATTTTGATGTGGCCACGTCGGGACTGTACTGAAGATGATGGTTGACAGGGAATCTATAACACCCCCCTGCTTCCCGGGATTTGCGAAATTACTAGTTGACAATGACCGTGAATTATGAATTTTGACCCGCGTCGGGATAAGACATCCGAACCCGAAGTAAATAATGATTACTCCGCAGGAAACAGGAGACGTTATTAACTTGATCGTTATTGAATGAGTAATTTCATTCATTAACGATCGGTAAATGAAATAATGGAAATAATTTGGAAATAAATTTTGCCAGTGGAAATTTTGCCGAAATAAATGATTAAGTTGTAAAAGCAATTAAAAAATAGGTTGCCAGCTCAACTGAAGAGCGACAGTACTGTTAAGTACGTGAATAATTGTGTCAAAAATAAAGTTTACCTGTTTGTAGCGCAGCAGGTGGAACGGGAACTCTTACGTAAGTGCTGCGTCAGGGTCAGTAGTCATATAAAGCAATGTCATAACAATATAACTACACTTAAACATTAATGGTTAACTTTGAATAAGTATTTTGATAATTATTTTGTTCATAATTAGTCAGCTAAGTGCAACGATGACAAAAAAGATAATTATCCATCGAGATTTTGAATAATGGACTGTTATTCTATCTGTAAAATAAGGTATTTTGCACAGTTTAATCTAGTGATAATGAAATATATTGCCAATAATTGATTAACTATGTTTTGAATGATAATAATTCATTAATTGGGGGATTGTCAGGTGGAATAAGCTTTATAGTTTCATGAAATATCCTTGAACTAACTTCAGATGATTACGCATTGAAATAAATCTTAATAATCAAATTTATTACTTCAGTCTATTATTAAGTTACTACGGTTAGCGTAAGCTTATTAAGTGCAACAATTAACTACGATAACCAGTTTGAATTTTACTCTTCACCGTCTATGCAAATAATTTGATAATTAACATATTTTCTCTTGATAATGGCGTGACACAATCGGTTCAATAAGGTAAGGATCGGGAGGGACCTACTTGGTGTTATTGTCGGGTGGAATGTAACTGCGACACTTCGATTATAAAGTGCTTGTTATTAATTGTTCAGTTTCAGAGAAAAGCACTGGCAAGCCTTCCACAATTTTATCCTACGAAAATTATGTAGATCTTACTTCCCTCGTTGTCGGTGGATCGACGGAAGTCCACGGCCGCGACACAATGTGGCATCGGGCTTTTACTGTTGCGACTTGGGCCCACAGTGCGCTTCATATTTAAGTCCTCGTTTATTCAGCACTATGCCCATTAATCCACAATAACTTGCCCGGCCATGCTTCCAGATATGCCGACCATTACTTTCCCGTCGTACTTAGATCCACACACTAGCCGATAGATGTAACACAGCTAGGACTAGCAGCACTCGACTGTACGTCTTCCTCCGAGCACGGCGTCACTGCTACTACTGCCCGCTGGCGCGCTCCCCCGCCCAGACGCGCGACAAAACAATCTCTCTGACTTCAACGTTAACTAAATATGCCCTGACCTGTCAGTGTTAAATATTACATAATTAAAACATAGTATTTACAGTACATATTTACACTAGACAGTACAGCGTATACAAACAGTTTCATGTGTTAAGTAAGCGAAAAAATTCATAGCAAAGATTGCGTTGTAGCGTCACAAACCCAAGGTGACGATTTGTTGCTGAAGTCACAGCACGTGTGTAGTGTGCCATTACCGTGCTGAAGGAGAGGGTGCTCCACGTGTAGACCAACTGTTCGAATTATAAACTCGATTATTGCACGCTGTCTCTCGTCCACTGACATAGTTACGTTACGTTACAAACTTATCTCGCGGCAGAGGGCCACAAATACATATACATGAAGAATAAGGATGTAACATATCAGGACCGCCTGTTTCAAGATTTGAGAGTGTTCACATAAAAAAATTCCATGGCATGACTTCTTAACACGATTCCATATTTAACATAATAATGTCTTCATGTAGGTAAAATGTGTAAAAGCTTTAGCAAATATTCTTCTATGCTCCTAAACATATTTCATTCTGTATTTTTTCACGAGGTAAACATATCCCTTTTTGTTCCCATTTCCACCTTCAATAGTCGAGAAAAATATGGCCGCTAGTGACACAAATGCCTCCAACAGAATGCTTACTGTTTTACGATAGTTCTATTGTTTTCGGAAGACTCCCATGTTCGATTTTGTTAGCAGGCGCAATCTCGTTTTATTACTTTCACACTCCCTGCGGGAAGTGCCGGCGCTGGTAGCCTTTAGCGGAATGCAGTATTTTTAGAGCTGCTTCGATGAATGGGTTGTCGCCACGTATTCACGAATGTGTTTGCAGTTTTCTGGTCCACGACAAAAGAATCACATCAGCTAGTCTGAGGGAAATTGTAGCACAGGAAGTATTGCTTGTCAAATACTTCATGATTACAGGCTTTATAATTTTAAAGCTACAGCCGCTGTATAACCTACTATATATCTGTTTTGGCTTTTAATCGTTTTAGGACTCATTGTTCAACGTCAATCGATTATTCGCTTTAGAAGATGAAAATTTATAATTGCTTCCTCCTGGTGTTTTCGTGTCCTCCAGAAAGTATACGGGTGCGCCAAAAAATAAATAAATAAATAAATACACAAATATATATATATATATATATATATATATATATATATATATATATATATATATATATATATATTGTGTGTGTGTGTGTGTGTGTGTGTGTGTGTGTGTGTGTGTGTGTGTGTGCGCCCAGGAAAGATAAGCGACTAGAATACCGTTTCACTGGCAAAATCCGAGAAGTTACTCTTGAGCCTGCACTCCCCTAAAGAATGTTCAGCTTCTACACCAAAAGAAAGATAGCAGCAGGGAGTAATAGTCTCCGGAAGTTATGTGGAACAGCACGGAAAGCAGCCTCGCTTTTTAATAACTTTAGCCATTATTCAGCTGTAGAATTTGCGTGCCTTGTCTAGTGCAGATCTAATCACGTGTATCAAGCTGATGTCACCTTCAATGACACCTGCAGATTCATTACATGTTGTCCGAGATCTCCACCATTTGAAATAGTTTACTACCAAGCATGTTTTGCATCTTCAGATTACCTCTGTATTTCGCATCCAGGTTGGAGAAATGTAAGGCATTGAATACTTCACATGAATATCAACCACCACCACAAAGGCTCAAGTCAAGAAAGAGCTTCCATCATTTGACAGAAATACTCACTAAACCGTCTTCACAAATCATAATAAATTCATAGCATTTCTAATTCAACCATGTTCCAGGACGGCTGGTGTCTTTCGACAGTCTCTCTTCAGGCGACGAAGAAAGCTGATCTATAGGCAAGCCGCTCAACAGGTTGCGCTCTGGAGTCCGTAGAACGAAGATCAGAATTAGAAAGTGAGGATTTAGAGTACTTGCGAATCTACTTTATGCGAATGGGAGGAAGAAACATAATGAACCATCTGCTTTTCTGCAAATTTACCCATTCACGTGATGTCCCCACTACGTTATTTCTGCTACCAACGAAGTATTTGGATTAATTGTATAAAGATCATACGTTATTTAAGATGCATTTGTGTTGCATATAAATAGGTTATGCCATTAACTGTTAGTCCGGCAAAAACAGGACCAATGACAACTGAAATGAATCGTTCAACGTGACAGAGGTGCAACCCTTCCGCAAATTCTTTCAGATTTCAATGCTGAGCGATCAACAAGTGTCAACATGCGAACCAATCGATGAAACATCACCGAATGGGCAATCAGAGCCGAAGGCTCACTCGTGTGCCCTAGATGACGGCATGACATAAAACTTTTCGTCTCGCCTAGGCCAGCCAACACCCTCATTGACTACTAATGTCTGGAAACATGGTGCCTGGTCGGACGAGTGTCGTTTCAATTACATCGAGCGGATGTACGGGCACGGGTTTGGAGACAACGTCATGAATCTCTGGACCCTGCATGTCAGCAGGAGACTTCAAGCTGGTAGAGCCTCTGTAATGTCGTGAGACTTGTGCTGCTGGAGTGATATGGGAGCCAAGGTACGACTCTGACAGGTGACACGCACGCAATCATCCTGCCTGATCACCTGCATCTATTCATGCCCATTGTGATTCCGACGGAGTTCGGTAATTCCAGCAGGACAATACGACATCCACACGTCCGGAATTGCTACAGAGAGGCTCCAGGATCACTCTCCTAAGTTTAAACACTTCCGCTGGCCAGTAAATCCCCCAGAAATGACCGTTATTGAGCATATCTGGGATGTCTTCCAACCTGCTGTTCAGAAGAGGTCTCCACCCGCTCGTACTCCTACGTTATTATGGACAGCTCTGCAGGAGTCATCGTGTCAGTTCCCTCCAGAACTACTTCAGACTTCAGTCGAGTCCATGCCACGTCGTGTTGCTGCACTTCTGCTTGGTCGGCGGGGCTCTACATGACATTACACACGTGTACTAGTTTCATTCGCTCTTCAGTGTATATAATCAGAGAATTTCCTTGGCGCTGATTAATTGGAAAACAGTGAAGGAGGTCCCAACCCTGAGTTTCAGGAGCTGGACGGACAGTTAACTGCAGCAGGCCACCATGAGCGGTGGCGTTTACTTCATAGCTCCTGTTCATTTCGCCAATCATAGCATTTGTAATTAAACTTAGAGTCATTATCCGTGGTCTCCGTAATCCATACGCAGAAAGTGGTTTCACAGTGGTTAAACTTGGGTCACATGTTAAAGTTGCTGTCCGTGAGTATAAGATCGTGCATGTAAAATGATCTCTTGATATTCCACCTACAGAGCAGGCTGGATATAATTGTGTAAAGTACAGTGTATGTGACGACACCACTGGATGAATGGAATCCCTGTTTAATTCGAGTACACTTTTCACTGAACCAAAATGCATTAGAGCATTCCTTTCGCCATTCACCACTGCCGCTGTACCTCGGCATCCAGATCCAGCGAATTCTCAACCAGCACGTCCACTGTAGGAAAAGGGTGGATTTGAGATCAATAGCAGCGAGATGTGATCGACCTGAATTTCTCCAACGACATCGTTGCATCGTGCAATTGATCTAGAACAAATGGATACTGAGTGTTGCCAAAACAAAGGGAGCGTTGTAAACGCAGCAAACTCTCTCACACTTGAAAGATGCATGCTTCAGGGACCTAACCACCGAACTCGAGTATCTCTGTGGGCTGTGAGACGGCCACATCGTACACTAACGTCAGGGGTAAGGGCGCCAGTACGGCTTTCAAAAGCCACAGACTTGATCACTGCACTAGTACCAAGAAGTAAAAAATACTCACAAAAGAAGCCTGCTTGAGCTAACCAGATTTTGCCTTTCTTCCGACAAAGTAGGCTATTGAAACGCTTCCAGACTCACACCACCCACCCTGGCGAGCACAGGGTTGCTTTCTCAGATTCACAACTGCAGCACAAACACATGGTAATCGAGAAACAGTTTCAGAAAAAGGAATCAGTGCATAGCTATATGAGACAGTAACACTACATTATGACAGTAACCCAACAACCTTTCATCAGATATTGTATAATATTGAGAAAGACATAAATCAGTGTGAGAGATGATTTAACATATTCTCAATATTTATAGATAACCAGAAAATATGTTAGAATGAATTAATACTGAAGCAATTCAATTACTGGCGCGATAGCCACAAATTTCTTATATCGTGTCAGTTCTAAGGAAACATCATTCATCACAACTTGTCAACGGTCAATGTAAATTCCGTACTCCTGCCAGTGCTTAAGTACTCTTAGGAAAATCGTATGAACTCACGAATAAGAACTGTAATTGTGGAATTTTCTAAAGAGTCGTGAACATAGGGGAATTTCAGATCGAAACCGACAGAATCACGGAGACACGATATATGAATAGGCCAAAAGCTAAAATGAAGATTAGAAGAACAGAGAAATAGGAATCCATTTAAATGCTAGACGTACAAACATTCAACATCTTTCATACGTTTGTGGAGACCTTATATAGTAAACTGAGTACATTGAGATGAGAAACCGGTGGTCGGAAACAGCGTTACTCTTGAAGTCGTGAATGAGCACTGGGTTGAAACAATTCATGTTTTATGGTAACTACTTCCGATGTTCCTGCTCCTACATTGAAAACAATACACAGTCCATTACGATGTGAAGTTGACTACTGTTAAGATGCAATCCTCGCTGCAGTGAACGGCAGACATTCATTTAATGAGTGAGGCACGGTTAAAAAGTACCTATAAAGATTTCGCAACAGACGTTATCCTCATAGGAAGAAATTCATCAGAATCTGGATCGTTCAGGCTACAAAGAATTATTGACATAACAAACATCGATGACGGATCACGTGAGAGAAGAATCATCAGTCACCACCCGTCGCCCGTAAAATGCTCAGTTTGAATAGTACGGTTTCGAGTGTTCCTGTGCAGGAACAATTACACCCATACCAAATGATTTTCAACCCAGTGTTCTCTTGTGTTCATATATTACGAAGTAATACATGCATCTAGACACATGGTCGTTCTTTATAACACTTGCTGTAGGCTCAAGTTCCTGTTGTAAGGCAACGTTTCCTCTTTATACGCCTTGTGTATCAAGAATAAACATTTGAATGTTAACTGTTCTGTGCAATTAATGATATGTAAATATCTGGTCTTTGTTCTACTACTATCTAACGCATGTACTCAAGTAAGCGAGAAGTAAACTGTACTGACAGGAATAAAAAAAATTTGACAAAAACAGACATAATGTCTTATGGGACAACAGCAATCAGTGATTTTATAATGTTACTTAAAATCCGTCTTGATTGCAAATAATTTTTTTATTATTCATATGACCGGTTTCGGTTCATTCAGAACCATCTTCAGATCTGTAAAAATAATTATACTAATTTACTATTTCACGGAAACAAATATTTTTCATCTTATCTAATGAACATCAAATGTACCAGAACGTACCTGATATTTCAGTTACAGGAGTAACCCGTCCAAATTCAGCACCTTTCACATGCTACGTCACATAAAATTGGTTGGCAGAGTGCACGTCATTTATATTAATTATAGCACTATAACCGACAGGTGGCGTCTGGTACATTTGTTACATTCCATTTGTACATACTGTATTCAGTAGATCTTTTTATATTAAAAATATTTGGTTAAAATATGTAGATGTCAAAGTTAAAATCTGTACTTGTCAGGATTAAAAAGCAGTAAAATTATCATTTTTATACGATCTAAAAGCATAGGGCGATTTATATATCTATGGTGCTGGTGTGAACTTGTTTTCCTCTACGGTCTGCTTCCGTGGTTCCCGCCATTTTGGTGTTGTGCCGCGGTGCGCTCAGTCGTCTGATGTCCATCGCCGCGGGCAAGAGGGCCGCACAGGAGGGCCCCGTCAACGACGCCAGGCGCTGCACGCGTCTTCCGGCTTCTCCACCGCGCACCATCTCTCATCTCTCGGGCTGGATCTCCACACGCAACAGTTGTCATCTTAGTAGGTCGTCATAAATGCTAAAATAGGCGTTATGATTGAATTCGTTTTGTTCGTTGAGGATTAAATCCGGATCTTTATTTTTGTGGGTGTATATTTCGATCTCTTCCAAAATGTTAAGAAAACGCCCCTTATGAGCTCTATGCAGGATTTCTAAATTGTTTTCAATATTCGTGACTGAGTGCTTTGTCGCAGCCATATGCGCCCCAAAAGCTGTTTTGTTTTGAGAGTAGGTGTGCTCCCTAAATCTGGTTTCGAAGTTCCTACCAGTCTGTCCTATATATTGTTTACAGCAGTCATTACATTTGATCTTATATACACCTGAATCCTGAAATTTATTCCTACTATTACATATTCTATGGCGGAGCTTCAATTTTAACGTGTTATTTGTTCGGAACCCTATTTTAACGTCGGATTTTCGAAAGCATCTTTCAATTTTGTCTGCAATTCTTCCATTGTAAGTAAGAGCTACATATTTTTTCTTGTTGTGTTAATCCTGACAAGTACAGATTTTAACTTTGACATCTACATATTTTAACCAAATATTTTTAATATAAAAAGATCTACTGAATACAGTATGTACAAATGGAATGTAACAAATGTACCAGACGCCACCTGTCGGTTATAGTGTTATAATTAATATAAATGACGTGCACTCTGCCAACCAATTTTATGTGACGTAGCATGTGAAAGGTGCTGAATTTGGACGGGTTACTCCTGTAACTGAAATATCAGGTACGTTCTGGTATATTTGATGTTCATTAGATAAGATGAAAAACATTTGTTTCCGTGAAATAGTAAATTAGTATAATTTTTTTTACAGATCTTAAGATGGTTCTGAATGAACCGAAACCGGTCATATGAATAATAAAAAAAATTTTTTGCAATCAAGACGGATTTTAAGTAACATTAAAAAAATTTGAAAATAATCGCTTTGGTAAAAATTTTATTAATAAAACTGGGCAGCAAGTCACGCCTTCTCGATGCAGTCTCATTCATTTGTGAGTCGTCCCTACGTCCCACGCCCTTCATCATCTGGCAGTCTTAGTCCCACATATCTTTGAAGCAGTACAGTGGTGGGGAAAGGGCTCCAGTTAATGCCGATATGAAACAGCTGTGATCATTATACGCTGATTACTAAGTACACAGTTAACGACTGCCACTTGTTTGGCTTTCAGGGGTTACACTGCAAAAATCCGCTACCAGTCGCCACTGAAGATGGTCGGTTTCCAATACGAATAGTTTCGGACATTTGCCAATTTCTGGGTGATTATATTCGTTTTATTTTTACCCATTCTATGATGGAATTCGTATACATCGAGCATCCAGGTGGTGTGTATTTGTCTCCAGTGACATGAAGTTCTATATCCATATGTCCGCACGCTAATTCTTCTTAAGATACTAACACAGAGGACTAAGTGTGAGTTCACAGCGTATTACGTGATTGTATTTGAACACAGAATTCGATTTCATGTTTAGAGTTCAAAAGGATCCATTATGAGTAAAATTAACTATCTAAATTTGACCCTAACATTTTAGGCAGCCAGTGGAAATTACAGAAATCTGATTTTTAGTGGTCGATGTAACATAATGTGGCTGAAACGTTTTCTGTAGCGCCAAAATATAGAAATCGAAAGCATTAAGCTTAGATAGATAACACGACGGAGTTGTGGGGGAGAGAAGAGCTCTCTGAGTAACTTTAAAAGAAAACCATAAGTTAGTTCGACACAAAGCACGGAATATGGAAGTATGAAATGATAGCAAGGCGTGTGGAAGAGTAGGACAGGGACGGGGACGGGGATGGGATGGGGAAAAATAACAAGGAAATAATGGGTGTTACAAAAAGGTACGGCCAAACTTTCAGGAAACATTCCTCACACACAAATAAAGAAAAGATGTTATGTGGACATGTGTCTGGGAACGCTTAATTTCCATGTTAGAGCTCATTTTAATTTCGTCCACCTACGCTCAATGGAGCACGTTATCATGATTTCAACGGTATACTCTACCTGTGCTGCTAGAACATGTTCCTTTACAAGTACGACGCAACATATGGTTCATGCACGATGGAGCTCCTGCACATTTCAGTCGAAGTGTTCGTACGCTTCTCCACAACAGATTCGGTGACCGATGGATTGGTAGAGGCGGACCAATTCCATGGCCTCCACGCTCTCCTGACCTCAACCCTCTTGACTTTCATTTATGGGGGTATTAGAAAGCTCTTGTCTACGCAACCCTGGTACCAAATGTAGTAGAGACTCTTCGTGCTCGTATTGTGGACGGCTGTGATACAATACGCCATTCTCCAGGGCTGCAACAGCGCATCAGGGATTCCATGCGACTGAGGGTGCATGCAAGTATCCTCGCTAACGGAGCACATTGTTAACAATTCCTGTAACAGAGTGTTTGAAGTCACACTGGTACGTTCTGTTGCCGTGTGTTTCCATTCCATGATTAATGTGATTTGAAGAGAAGTAATAAAATGAGCTCTAACATGGAAAGTAAGCGTGTCCGGACACATGTCCACATAACATATTTTCTTTCTTTGTGTGTGAGGAATGTTTCCTGAAAGTTTGGCCGTACCTTTTTGCAACACCCTGTATAAACACTACTGTAAGGCAGATTTTCGCTCGGTTGGCCGTGCGGTCTAACACACGGCTTTCCGGGCGGGAAGGAGCGTCTGGTCCCCGGCACGAATCCGCCCGGCGGATTTGTGTCGCGGTCCGGTGAGCCGGTCAATCTGTGGATGGTTATTAGTCGGTTTTCCATCTGCCTCGGCGAATGCGGGCTGGTTCCCCTTATTCCTCCTCAGCTACACTATGTCGGCGATTGCTGCGCGAATAAGTTCTCCACGTACGCGTACACCACCACTACTCTACCACGCAAACGTAGGGGTTACACTCGTCTGCTGTGAGACGTTCCCTGGGGGGGTCCACCGGGGGCCGAACCGCACAGTAACCCTGGTTTGGGTGTTGGTCGGCGGAGGGGAGAAGTGGACTGCGGTAGTCGTCGTGGGATTGCGGTTCCTTGAAACTAATACTAGGAGGAATGCACGAAATACAAACGGAAGGAGTACGCATCTAATAAACTGATGAACAGAAGACTTAAAGCAAAGTTTGACTGTTGAATAATTATTCATTTATTCATTCATTATCTCCAATTTTTCGAAAACAATAACTGACTATTACTCTCGGTTTGAACTATGCAAAATTTAAGTATTGTACTGACGGAAAAGAAATCGCAGTACCAAGAAGTAGCAGTGTGACATAAACGAAAGTTGATAGGTTTCTTTCAACATCTGGAAGATGACGTGTATTCAGATTTCATAGTACTTGCATAATAGTGGCGGTAGTAGGTTGAAACCGGGTTTGTGTTAAATACACGCTATAATGGTCGTGAGCGTTACTTACATTTGAGGTTGGTTGTGGTGAGTTGATGTTTCGTCAGCGTAGTTATCAGCGTCTCACTTAGTTTGAAAGAGGTCGCGTAATTGGACTACGAGAAGCTGGATGGTCCTTCTGCGATTCTGCAGAAAGGCTTGGCAAGAATGTAGGCACCGTACATGATTTCTGGCAGTGCTGGTCACGCTGATGTACAGTAGCAAGAAGACCGGGCTCCAGACGGTCAAATCACATTACCGAGGAAGAAGAGCATACCGTTCGGCATATTGGGCGCTTACGACCGTAGCAGTTTTGCACCCTAAAACCATAATCAAACAAAAGCTTTCCGCGTATTTGTCCGGCGCATCGTACTTCATCTGTAGCAGCAGTTGGCAGCACAGTGACTAAACGATCTCTTACAAGTTGGTTACATCAAAGACACCTCCCAGAGTGCATCCCACCAACCCTAAACAATGGCCATTTCCAATTTCAATCAAGAGCTGATTGGAGGGCATGGTCGAGGTCTGTTGTGTTGGTTATGGAAATGGTCTGTCTCGGCGGCAGTGATGGCCGTGTTTTAGTTAGGAGGCAAGTTCAGGGCGTGCTACCAACATGTCTGCGTGATAAATACACTCGTTCTTCACCTGCAGTTATGGCCTTGTTTGCGATTTCGTAAGATAGCAGGAGCGCTCTCGTGGTTATCCTATGCGCCATGACTGCAAAATTGCACGTCAGTCTGGTGATTCCTCCATTTGTGGTGCCATCGAAGAACAGTATTCCAGGAGGTGTTTTCCAACAGGATATCGCTCGTCCGCGTACCAGTGTTGTAATTCAACACGCTCTGCAGAGTGTCGACTATTGCCTTGGACTGCTCTATCACCAGTTCTGTCTCCAACCGAGCATACATGGTACATCATCAGACGATTACTCCAGCGTCATCCACAAACAGTGTTAACCATCACTGTATTGAACGAACAAGTGCAACAGACATGGAACTTCATCCTACAAACTGACGTCCAGCACCTATATGACACAATGCATCTACATTTGCTTGCTTGAAGTCAACAGTCTGGCGGTTATGCCGGTTATTAATGAATCAGGGTTTCACATTTGCAACGGCTTGTATAGCGCGTACCCTAACCTGTGATCTTGTGCTGTTATTCACTTAAATATGTTACTTACAAAAATATATACCTCCTACATATATTGCAAACTCAACACGAATCTTTCACCTGTATGACACATTTTCTTTTCACCTAATACACATGAGAGTGCATTTTTGGATGTATCTGCTGAGTAATGGACGTGAATGGTTTTCCAAAGATTTTTTTTCTCTACTGATGGATTATATGATGTAAGTGTGAGATGAATTTTATAGCTTTGCTAAGTTGTGGAATGAAATTGTTTCAGTGAAAAATTTTATTTGTCTATTATTGTTTGCACTTATTGTACTTGAAATTACAATGAAATGAATACCCTTAGCTGCTTACAGGCGTTGACATACGTCAACGGGGACAAATGAAAATGTGTGCCCCGAACGGGACTCGAACCCGGGATCTCCTGCTTACATGGCAGACGCTCTATCCATCCTTTTTTTTTTCGTTCGTTGTATCTGCTCGGGGTGGACGTCGCAAGATCCCCGTTTAAGTTCGTCATTGAAACGTTAACTCAGTTTTTTTTTATCACAGAGGGTAGCTAACCCTCTGACCGAACACGCTCAGCTACCATGCTGACACCATCTGAGCCACCGAGGACACAGAGGATAGCGCGATTGCAGGGATTTATCTCTGGCACGCCTCCCGCGAGACCCACATTCTCAACGTATTGTCCCGCACTACATTCGTAGTGCCCCCGCCCATTATACTCATTACTCGCGGCTCGTTGCCGATTCCCGTAAGAGTTCGGGCTCTGTTTGTGCATTCGCACAGAAGAAGAAGATGGTCAAGTGCCCTAACTATATATTTACTAAGATGCTATCTGTTCCTTCGGACCGCTCGGCTAATCCCGCGCGGCTGCATTTTGATATCTTGTTTTTCAGCTTATAGTACTTTTACGCCTCGACGCAAGTCGACCTGCTATATTTTTATGCATGTTCTAAATAATAGTGTAAAATATACGTTCAGCTATAACAGTGAGGCAATGCTGATTCTAGCACATTAAGTTAATGACTGTGAGATGATTTTTTCTATTGTCATTAATCTATACCGAAACGCAGGAGACGTTATTTGGTTCCTTTTCGGTTAATAAACCATTTCTTTCAGCTACTATTGAACAGTTCGAGAAAACGTCTTTTTGTGTTGCATCTTAGAGTAAGTTCTGACATGATCAGTCTTTATAAGATACGCCTTTTGAATGTTGTATTTATTTTACTGTTGTGATAAACAATGTGTGGCCGTACAGTTCTGAATCCACACGCAGACAGGTTGACATTTTACTTCTGATGATATTGACCTTGCGATGGTACCTGCTATTTTCGTTCAATGATCATCATGTAAACGTTAACTTGTTTTTTGAGAAATGAAATATTTGTACTGTAATAAAAGAGAAGTGCTGACCCAATACTCAATGACCGAAGGTATAATAAGTTATGTAAACTGAACTGATTATGCAGAAATATTAACTGACATTATATAAAGTTGACTGAAGCTCAAGTCCCTTATTATGTATAAAACGGAACTGCATGTATACTCACATACATTTTTCTTAAATATCTACCACGCAAATTGGATTATATGAACTTCTATTTTGATTCTTTATCTGTAATTATGCTGAAAAAGTGAATGCATCTTCGATCAATGTTAATTTTCTATTGTACAGTAATGTAAAGCATATGTAACTACCATGTACACAGCAATTCCAGGATGTATGACTAATTGTAGCATATTCTATGTTATGGATCGAAGCATGCACTTCACGGTACGCTGTGCGCTGTAGTGTCAGAAAATGAATTTGTGTATAACAAGTTTGTCACCGTGCGGTTGGCCTGGACTTATTATTTACAATATTACTTTGAGGAACTTGCCACACTTATGTAGTTATCCTTGGTCATACATGTTTAATTGAGAACTGAGCTTTTGTGCCTATTCACATGATGCAGATTTTATATTCGGTTGTATAAAAGATAATATAATTTCTTTTTTCACTATAATTCGTTTCCGTTATTGTGTAATATATGAGACTTTTGATCTTCCACATGAATTACGAGAATCTGTTTTCTAAAAGGGATACAACTTCAATGCTTTTATAATCTCGTCATGAATTTTTTTTTGGTATTCAACAAGGCATACTTGTGTTTTATACAATCAGTATACATTCTGTACAGTGTCCTTATCTGAATATGAAAGGAAGTGACACACCAAATATTTTGGTGTGGTTTTAAGTGGACATAGTGTATATAACTAGTCCCTGAGTCTTCCTACACCTCAGACTTGTGTGTCGTCAGATGAATATATTTACATTTTGGTATGGTTGTCAGTTGACACAGTGTACGTTGTCTCTGAGTCTGCTGCACCTGAAACGTTTGTTTCTTTACCCGGTTCTCTGTTGCCATATGGTATTTTTAGTCTCTTGAAGAACGGTAAATAACGTTTTGTTATCTTGTCAGATGAACTACCGTCAATGTCATGCAGATATGAGTGCTTACCTGCACAATGATACTTGTCCATTTATATTCTCTGTTTTTCAACTATTCGCAATTCTATGTAGCATTTGTATCTACACAACTGAAGGACATTTTTACACTCTTGAAGAACCAAAAGCAACATTTTGTTATTCTGTCAAATGAAGTACTATCGACGTCATTAGGATACGAGTGATTACATGCACAAACATGATACTTGTATGTTATTTTCATTGCTGTTTAATGCTTTGAATGGGTCATTACTGTTGAGTAACATCCGCCCGTGGCAACAGGGTGATGTAATTTTTTATTTCATTATTGGGTAATTCTATATTATGTAAGTTATTTTATCGTTGCTTAATTAAACTAAGAACCAACAGTAATTTTGATCATACGTGTTTACACGGTTAACACAAAGACATCTATTGCTTTTATGTGTGCCGTCGGGCTAGTCGCAGTGGTTACACCTGTTCCCGTCAGATTACCTAAGTTAAGCGCTGTAGGGGTTGGTTAATACATGGATGGTTGACCGTCTACTTTGCCGAGCACTGTTGGCAAGCGGGCTGCACTGAAGTCCTGTACGCAAATTTAGGATCTACTTGATTGGGAAGTAGTGGCTCCGGTCACGAAAAGTGAGAACGGCCGGGAGAGCGGGGTGCTGACCTCGTGACCCTCCGTCTCCGCATCCAGTGACACCTACAGGCTGAGGATGAAACGGAGGTCCGGCCGTTGTGGCCGTGCGGTTCTAGGCGCTTCAGTCTGCAACCGCGCAACCGCTACGGTCGCAGGTTCTCGGGCATGGATGTGTGTGATGTTCTTAGGTTAGTTAGGTTTAAGTAGTTCTAAGTTCTACGGGACTGTTGACCTCAGATGTTAAGTCCCATAGTGCTCAGAGCCAAACGGTGGTCGGTCAGTATCATCAGGGTCTTCCAGACGGAGTCTATTTAAGTTCCTTATGTGTGAACAAAGTTGTTAATCTTAGCAACACTTTTCCGATGTGACTGAATGATTTAATAAAATCCTGGTTGCACAATGAGATATCACCGCTTGTCGAGATCGACAATAACATTCTTCTGATTTTTAATGGTTGACGTTACCTGTGTTGAGTCATTTAATTCCTACCACCAGTCCAACCATCTCGCTCCACTGCAACATCACACCTCCAGCCGTTCTCCATCCATAATATGGCCTACCCTCTTGAAGCTAAAATGGCCAGTCTGCAACTTTCAAGGGAATGGTCGAGCCCGACATTTCGAAACCTATCCTGAAATACTTTTGACATGGTTGGGAGCAGGATACGTGGGCTGCTGGAGAGGAAGGCTGAGCAACAAATTGAGGATAGAATATAAAATTTAATTTACTACGCAAGAAAATTCATGCAAGGTACTGGTAACATAGTATTGACATATAACTTGTTCAATTTAAATGTACATCAGCTGATTTAACATGAATCATCAACAAGTCATCTAACATCAAACAATCTGGAAATGTAAAATTTAAATCTTTCCCAAAATTTTAATGCTTGTAAAATGTTATTACGAAACACAGAAAATTACGAAACTTGTCACTGTATTTAAGCCTTACATAACCTAATGGGCACAATGACCTACAGGAGATAATACCACAGACGTATAGCAATATGTACCCACTACAGCACTGTCTTACGTAACCTTGTGTGCCACAATGATTCACAGAACCAACTCATATGAATAAATGGTAAATATTACCCACAATGGCGCTTGCGTCAAAATCTTACGTAGCACACCGATTTTCCAAGAAAATGCAATTAATGCCAAGTAAAGTCTGGTCTAGAGTAACGAGTGCCCCACCACTGATTAAACTACTCAGAATCAGTAATGAATTGTTCTACAAGGCAAGCTCATACAGTTCAGACATGTTAACAAGACAGTGTCTCCATTTGAATTTTACCACAGAAATCCATCAATAGTCGTAGGCCAGACGGTGATTCGAAAAGGATTGATAACAAGTTACTGCACTGGTGGCGGTTGGCACTACCCACAAACCCTTTCTAAAACCACACCGTGAAATGACACACACACACACACGGCACTTACGATTAGCCTTGAATTATTCCTAGCTGTGGTTAAGACTGAATTAATTTTAATCCAACAGGTAAACAGTGGTGTCACAGTAGACTTAAACTTTACTTCGTGACAATTTGGGCGTCCGTTCACTGACATAACTTCAGTAACAAACTGAAATGCAATCTAAAGACACTCAAGTAAGGGTATTGTGAAACACTTCATCAACAATTTAAGCAAACACGCCCACGGACATCAATATTTCGACACACTACGTGGGAACATTCACTGAACAGCAGCCCAAGCCAGAATACGACAGAAAGAAGTCTCGCTGTATCTCCACCAGATGAAGATGCACCAAACTTACAGCTCACCTTTAACAATATTAATCCAAATACCGCTAATAAGGTAAAGGCCAGAATAACACCAACCCGTAGCCACAGTTTGAGGAAGGTTGAACTCATAAACAGAACGAACGACAGCGAGTCACTGCAACACCTCCAGTTCCACTGCTCGGGCGGTCCCAATGCAACTGCCACACTCACACCACCTGCCGACGCGACTTCCGCGATCTTCCGGCGTCGCTACACCCAGTCCCACTTCTCTCTCTCCCTCTCTCTCTCTCTCTCTCTCTCCCGAGACTCCCTTTGGGCTTCCCGTACGGAATCCCAGAAGGCGCACCAACCCGCGCACCGCAAAGCGAATCGAAAGAAATCCGCGTCCGGCCATCCTGATTTAGGTTTTCCGTGATTTCCCTGAATCGCTCTAGGCAAATGCCGGGATGGTTCCTCTGAAAGGGCACGGCCGACTTCCTTCCCCGTCCTTCCCTAATCCAATGAGACCGATGACCTCGCTGTTTGGTCTCTTCCCCCAAACAACAACCAACCGAAAGAAATCCAACACACTACACCGGAACAATCAAATCGCAGTAGCAAACGGTACAATTTTACTCAGAAAGAATACACCGAAAGAAACGCACTGTCAAAATCTTATGTGCTAAGGCGCACTGCAAGTATGAAACTAAATGTTAAATCTGACAAATTTGTAGCTCAGCAGGCAGCTGGAGAAATTTACACTCCTGTCATAGCTGTAGCTGATAGTCTGTGCTAAGCACAGTAAGCACATGTCCTTCAGTGATGGCACATCGGTAAACCAACAATAAGGCACAACGAGATCGTAAGTTCCAAAGAGAATTTCATTTTCCGTTGATAGTTTCTCTGACACAATTGTTCACAGCTGTTGTTCGCTCATATTTGCGACTAATTTAACTTCCACAAAAAATAGGAGACTTTTAGGGTATTGTGGTTAAGAATGAAGACACCACAGCATTAAAAATATTTATTATTCCTATGTACGTATTTTCTTACAACATCTATCTTTGTATAGGTTCTAGAGTTTCACAGTAATGTGGAATCCAGTTAATGTTTCCAGCCTTGCAAAGATGAACTATGAAGAAGGTGGTGTGCAGTCGAAATTACCTACTTCTCCTTAAGAGCTACATAAGTGTCATGTATTAGTTAATTTCTTGGACGTTCATTCGAATGACGTCGACATTTTGTTAGAAATTGTGGAACCATTTGAAAAAAAAAAAAGTAAGTAATTCAGACGATTCCCATAATTTTTTTTGAGCAATGATTAGTACGCTAATTAAAATCCAGAACAAAGTAGAGTGCCTTCCGAGCCCAAAGAAACGTTCAACAATAGCTCTCATTGACAAAAAGAAGACTGTAAAATTTTGGGTTGAGCGAAGGAAGGAGTAAACGCTTAATCTTAAGCAGTGTGCAAAGTTGGGTCCGTAATGTAAAAGCCGGCCGGGGTGGCCGTGCGGTTCTAGGCGCTATAGTCTGGAACCGCGTGACCGCTACGGTCGCAGGTTCGAATCCTGCCTCGGGCACGGAGGTGTGTGATGTCCTTAGGCTAGTTATGTTTAAGTAGTTCTAAGTTCTAGGGGACTGATGACCTTAGAAGTTAAGTCCCATAGTGCTCAGAGCCGTAATGTAAAATCTAAACATGAATTATATGAACGGGAGAAATACTGACATGAAGCACGAAATATCCCCCGAAATGAAACTCGCAAAAGTGTGAAAAAAATTCGAAACATTTAGAACTGCTAGTTAGTGCCCCATTACTGAGGAGTATCTACGAGACTTAACACTTTGAACTGCAAGCGAGAAGAAAATTACTGATTTCCACGCTCCGTCAACCTGGTTATACAGATTCAGGAAATTATATTGAAAACGAAGTCCCAAAATTATGAAGTTTACGTCAAGTAAACGTGTAGAGGCGATATCACTAAGAGGCCCTGTACAGTAGAGTAATTTGTAGCTGACATGAAGACGAAGCTTCTTCCTATCCTACAATGCTGCGTATGAAGCCAGTCTGTCCAGTTTCGTGGATAACTGCACAGAAACCATACTTTATCATTTTAAGAAAATAATAAAGAAAGGAGTCGGTTGTGCAGTCCATGATTGCTATGACATTTTTGTTCACCCTACATTGCCAGTGGTAAGTGTCAGTGGATTACTGTTTTTACAGCTTTGTATCTGTCTTCAGGAACCTCAAGGCAATGTAGAACAAAAACTTTAAAATAATTACTGTTTGCTCTCAACGATCTTGTAATCGACGTAACAAAATCTGGAAAAATGAAAGACAATAATTTTCAAATTTTACATCCAAAAATGTTTCTTGTCATTAGCAGAAAAATCGTTCATAGTCTTTCGTGGACTCTTGGCCTGTAGATAACGACCACTCTGTCCTTAGGAGGACGACGAAGAGATTGTTTATGTAATTTGGATTCTACCTGGGACTAATAGTGTGATTCAGCTTCTCGATAAAAAACACTTTCAACACTGTAAAATATTTTACAGACAATTGTCGGATAATATAATTTCCGCTTGCTCTTATTCATTTCAGGTTTATCAGCACAATAATATTGTTAAACTTCAGCCATTCTACGTTGTCAGTTTCCATCACCAAGTTTTACGAATTATATCAAGTATGCCTCGTATGCAACTCAATATGCATAACGACATTCGCAACCATTTTTTACTCTATTACGGTTCTACGTAAATAAAACCAGTAATAACTGTGAAGTGCCTGTATGCATTAAATGTTCTGCATCAGGTGAACATGGTGTAAGGAAAACGTTTCTTACCGTCATGGAATAAGCACTTCGCATTTTTCTCAGAATTACATAAAATAAACAAGAAATTGTAACTTGTTAGTAGTATATACTTTACTCCACAATTACCAGAAGAATTGTGCTACAAGAACTGTTATAAAATATTTAATGTCAACGAATTTTAACCCTAGATTGATGGAAGTCGTTGATACAGTAACAATATGCACTACCTTGACTGTCTTCCCTTTGTTAGTCCCTTGTGTAACAATAGCATCTGCGACAGCTTAGCTGTCGCTATGAACTGCAAGGTAATCACAAAATCCATGCATTTTGTACTTGAAGCTACGAGGCGCTACGTTCTCTTGGTATGGCTACGTCTGCTTATTCGCCGATTCGCGCGTTATACAGGAACGGCTGTACAAACCGCTATTATCAGTGGTCTCCTTGCGGAAAAACTATTTGTAGAAAATACTAGAACAACGCCTTTGTAGACAAAATTTTTACATTGCATTTCTTTCGGTATAGTATTTCTGTGTGTAAAATTTCAGAATCTGTTTCGGTATGTCGAATTGGACCTTTCCATTGTTAGTTTGTGATTTGTAGTAATTACAATACTTTAACTGATCTTGACACCATGAAGACCTTTATATATAACCTCTGAAGCTTTCCTGGCATTTTCTTCTGATTCAACCCACGAGTGATATTCTATTTCACTCTGTGTCTGACATTAAGATTAACTTGCAGTCGCTGTAAATAACCAATGTCGACGTTTAGTGGTAAATTAATACAATCGTTATCGGTCCTCAAAGATACAATTATAGCCTTGTTACAAAAATGTCCATACAGAAACTGCGATATGAGTATGTCCGAAATTTTAGTATTCCGTCAACCAAATAAGCTGATTTCGTTCACTCGGGAAAGACACGGAAGCTTAGATGGTACAAGTGGATTTCTTTTGGATCATCTGTCCTACCGAATCGTTATACGGCATTCACCCACTACAGAATATGTGGTGACATACGCACGAAATTATAACTATTCTACACACTAAGTTACGAAGCGCGTGAAGCGTAATGATATCTTCATTAAGAGTAGATTTAAATGAATTTATATCACAAGAGTTTAAAGAGTCACTGCGTTCATCAGTTTTAAGAAACTTAATGAAATCGTGCGATTTTTTCGTTGGCTGCAGCCATCATTGGCGGAAAACTGAAAATTAACGAAAATGAACCACCTATGATGTAGAACTGCCGTATTGAAATGAAAAGTCTGGAGATAAACGTCGAAGCTATTTAATTAATCCCTTAATACCTGTGGAAATGAAAAACAAAAAAGACGAGACGACAGAGACTACTAAAAATAAATAAGAAACTAGACATGGCACGTGGTCAATTCCAATGGGACAAAACTGCAGATGTCATCGGTCCCCAGGCTTGCATACTACTTAATCTAACTTTAACTTACATTAAGGACAACACACAGCACACACACCCATGCCTGAGGGAGGACTCGAATCCCCGACGGGGAGGAGGCGCGCGACGGTGGGAATGCTCCTCAGGCCGCGCGGCCAAGAAAGTAGAATGGTTCATAGTATTTGCTAGCTAAAAGCGCTCGGAATTAACTACGACGGGTGAAGAAATCTTGTATGAGGAACGGTTGTGGCATTCGTTTCTAGTGATCTAGAGCAGAGAATACTTAGATCACAAAGGTGGAATGTGGATTTTAACACTACTTCTCCCGAAACTACTTACTCAACTAATTCGCTACGCTGATCAATTTCATAGGCACATTTAGGGAAAGATTCCTAATTCTCTTCCAAAATTATGAGCAGTTAGTACTATGACCGACATTTACAGATGTCTTAAATGTGCCAATCTTTAGTTCAGATATTTTCGGTGACCAGAGGAAGTATGACCAATGGGAAATAATAAAGATAGACTGCGAAGATTAAGAAACGGCCATGTCTCCTCTTCATGTAAGTGTTCTCCATCTATTCCTTTCCACGACAGTTTTTCAGACGACCTCATCTCTTAATATATCAATTTATCTAATTTTCAACACCATCCAATAGGAGGATATGGAAAACCCTTCTCCTCTCTTTTTTACGGTTTTACCACAGTTCATTCGGTACGCTGGTGTGGTCCACGTGTACATTGTAAGAAACTTTTCCTCGAATTTAGGCTAATGTTTAAACCTAAAAGATCTTTCTTGGCCAGGAACGTCTTTTTGGGCTGTGCTAGTGCTTGTTTGATCTGCGTTTAACGACTTTGTACTGTGGCGGAGCTGGCCCTAAGCCTACAAATTAGCCGCTGAGTACTAATTACACTTTACCGAACCCCGAGTGCAGCTCTGACAAAGTGAAGCTCACAGAGCCCTTGCGAAGCACTAAGCAGATGGAGCAACAGCAGAAGACGTTTTGCAGTCCTGTGACCAAGATTTTGCGAAGGAAAAGAAGAAATCGGCGCTCACAGCTCGTTAATGGGTGTTGTAGGCTTTTTACATTTTAGCAATAAGCATATGTTCTGATGGCGGTAGTGTGTTCAAATTTTCAAATGTGTGTGAAGTCTTATGGGACTTAACTGCTAAGGTCATCAGTCCCTAAGCTTACACACTATTTAACCTAAATTATCCTAAGGACAAACTCACAGACCCATGCCCGAGGGATGACTCGAACCTCCTGCTGGACCAGCCGCACAGTCCATGACTGTAGCGCCTTAGACCGCTCGGCTAATACAGCGCGGCTTAGTGCTTCTTGTTTCGTTTTTTATTTTTTGTTTTTTTGTTTGTTGTGCTTCCAACTTAGCAGTTTTCCTTCGCTTCATCTATGTCGTGGTCACCAGGTTTTATCTTAAGTTTAAAGCCAATCTACGGCTATTATGGATGTAAAACGGAGGTTGGCTCTAGATCTAGCCGGATGACCTAAGGGAAGTTGAGTCTACCAAACAGGAAACAGTAAAGACATATTTTATATATTACTTGTGTGCATACACAACTTTTATTTCATTATAAAATTAGGGTGAAAGTGATCTTTTATCTCCATAAAGAAACCAGATACCATAACGTCAAGCGATCGTGGAAACCGATAGTGCAGTGCGATATCCGTACCCCCTTATAGAAGATGGAACGTTCAGGTAACTCCTTAATTAGAAAATAACGCCGCACAGTAGTAAACGCATTGCGTCTGTAGAAACAGATGATGCACAGCGCACTTCGTTGGTGAGTTGTAGACATGTAAATTCGACGCACGTTGGATAATGCACAGCCGGCCGCAGTGGTCTAGCGGTTCTAGGCGCTCAGTCCGGAGCCGCGCGACTGCTACGGTCGCAGGTTCGAATCCTGCCTCGGGCATGGATGTGTGTGATGTCCTTAGGTTAGTTAGGTTCAAGTAGTTCTAAGTTCTAGGGGACTGATGACCATAGATGTTAAGTCCCATATTGTTCATAGCCATTTGAACCATTCTGATAATGCACAAGAGCGCGAGATAGCAAGGTGCATGAGGCGATCACTTATCAGAAATCTGTAGTTTACAACTAGTGCCATTGTAAACATTTATGTTCTATGTGTAAGTTAAGATTCAACCGAAGTTCGCCTTCGCTCATGTAGAGGATGTAGCCCTGCGCCCTTGGATGAATCTTCCGAAAGAGCTTATACTTCATCAGCGGGCAATTAAACCCGTTATTGTTGTTGGTCTCGGTAATATTGATGCTAACTGTAGAAAGCTGGCTGAGTTGGTTAGATAGAAATCTACAATAATAAACGTTTACCTATCTAAATTTCACTGCAGCGCAAGTACTGCTTCGGTTTTCAGCAACCTAAAGGTTTGTTTGAAGCAAAGCTAACCAGGCACTATCGATGCACATTAAGCAGGAAAGTCGTTGGATCTCTGTCCAGAAGTGCAGTAACTCTGTTGTTCATTGAATTGGTCAGAGAACGTGAAGATCAACGTTCGCTGCCTAAAACGCGGGTAAAAGCTTTTGTGTGAGCGGGTCTTCTGTCACTTGCAATATTCTCCCTGATTTTTAACTAGTCATAATTACAGAGGTAGGCATAAAACATCAACCGAAATTGTGCTAAACGCATTCTCTGAAAATTATTTCGAGCAGATAGTTGATGATTCCACGCTAATAGCAACAAATAATTCTGAGTTAATAACGAGCATGAAAACGGATACAGGGATTAGTGAAAACAGGGTTGTCGTAGCGAGACTATTGTAACCACCTGATTGTTGACTGTAGGCATGCAAACTTGCATGCATTGTCTCGGGCAGGGCGGGATATCAGTTTGTGGGACGGAGTTCCATGCCTCTTGCATTTGGTTGATCAATACATGGGCGGTTATTGCCGGTTGTGGATGACGCTGGAGTAGCCGTCCTATAACGTCCCTTATGTGCTCGATTGGAGACACACCTGGTGCACGAGCAGGCCAAGGCAACCTGTCGACACATTGTAGAGCATGTTGCGTTACAACAGCGATATGCGCTCATGTGTCATCCTGCTCTACTTCTAAACAAAACACAGCCATCACTGACACTGAGGCACAAACAGCTTCCTTCAGAATACAAGAAAAACCTCCACTCTGCACTCCAGTGAACTCTGACACCACTGAAGTTGCAAATGGCTGTGGTTTTTGTACAGCAGAATACACACTATGGGGCGACTAGCTTCTAGCTGCCTTTGAAGTAACCGGTTTGTAAGAGTTAGATCTGCCACTGCAGTGCCAAACGCTGCTCAAATTTCTGCTGCAGATGCAGTACGCCGTGCCAGGGCCATAAGCCGAACACGACGGTCTTTCCTCTTGGTAGTGCCACGTGGCACGTCGGGAGCCCGGATTTCTCGCTGCCATACGTTCTCTTTTCCACCGTTGCCAGCAATCATGCACAGTGGCTACATTCCTCCCAAGTAATCCTGCAGTATCGCAGAAAGAACATCCAGCTTCTCGTAGCCAGTGTCGTGTATGTCACCTTAAAGGCAGTCTTTAGCTCAGGACCGTGTTTCTTCTTCTTTTTGGTTCAGCAGTCATCTGACTGGCTGATGCGGACCGCCACGAACTCCTATCCTGTGCGAAGCTTTTCATCTCAGAGTAGCACGTGCAATCTACATCCTCAGTTATTTGGTGGATATGGTCTAGGCGGCCGGCACAGTAGCTCAGCGTGTACAGTCAGAGGGTTAGCTGCCCTCTGCAGTAAAAAACAGAGTCAACGGCTCAACACTGAACTTGAATGGGTGTCATGGCACAACCGCACTGAACAAATGCAATGAACAAAATAAAAAAAGGGGGTAGCCTCTTTGATTATTTACAATCAATACATCTACGATCCCGGGTTCAAATCCCGCCGCTGCTTAAGTTTTGATTAATAATCAGTATTGGCGGCCGAAGACTTCCGGCATAAGAAGTAAATCACCCCTCATTCTGCCAACACCCTTTTCAAAGATAGCGGAGCAGTGGACGGAGGTCCAGGGCACTCTTTTGTCCTAGGGGAGGGAAACTGCCCATAAAGCCGGAAAAATCAAATATGATCAACGGCATTAGGATGCAGAAGGCAATGGAAATCACTGCATTAAAGGCACTTAACGTGAATCCACAGGACAAGTGGCTTGTAACTAACTGAAGAAGTGTCATGATGATCTCTCCATTGGTAAAAGATTCCGAAATAGTCCCCCATTCCGATCACCGGAAGGGAACTGACTAGGGGGAGGTGACTATGAGAAAAAGATTGAATAATCAACGAAAGGGTAACGTTCTACGAGTCGGGGCGTGGAATGTCAGAAGCTAGAGCCTGGTAGGGAAACTAGAAAATCTGAAAAGGGAAATGCGAAGGATTAATCTAGGTATAGTAGGGGCAGTGATGTGAAGTGGAAAGAAGATAAGGATTTCTGGTCAGATGAGTATAGGGTGATATCAACAGTAGCAGAATATGGTATAACGGGAGTAGGTTTCGTTATGAATAGGAAGGTAGGGCAGAGGGTGTGTTACTGTCAACAGTTCAGTGATACGATTGTTCTTATCAGTAAAACCACACCGACAACTATAGTTAAGGTATACAAGCCGACGTCGCAAGCTGAAGATGAAGAGATAGAGAAAGTGTATGAGGATACGGAAAGGGTAATACAGTATGTAAAGAGAGATGAAGATATAATAATGATGGGAGACTCAAATGCAGTTGTAGGGGAAGAAGTAGAAGAAAAGGTTACAGGAGCATATGGGCTTCGGATAGTGAATGATAGAGGAGAAAGACTAATTGAGTTCTATAACAAGTTTCAGATAGTAATAGCGAATAATCTGTTCAAGAATCACAAGAGGAGGAGGTATACCTGGAAAAGGTTGGGTGATACGGGAAGTTTTAAATTAGATTATATCATGGTCAGACAGAGATTTCGTAATCAGATACTGGATTGTAAGGCGTACCCAGAAACAGATATAGACTCAGATCACAATATAGTAGTGATAAAGAGTAGCCTGAAGTTTAAGACAATAGTCAGAAAGAATCAAATCGCAACGAAGTGGGATACGGAAATAATAAGGAATGATGAGATACGGTTGAAGTTCTCTAAGGCTATAGATACAGCAATAAAGAAGTAGCTCAGTACGCAGTACAGTTGAAGACGAATGGGCATTTCAAAAAAGGAGCATCACAGAAGTTGGGAAGAGAAAGAAAGGTACAAAGAAGGTAACTGCGAAGAAACCAAGGGTAAGAGAAGAAATACTGCAGTTGATTGTAGAAAGGAGGAAGTACAAAAATGTTCCATGAAATCGGAATACAGAAATACAAGGGGCTGAGGAATGAAATAAATGGGAAATGTGGGGAACAAAGATGAAGCGGCTGCAGCAAAAATGGGAAGAAATCGAAATAGAAATGATTGTCGGAAGGATAGACTCAGCATACAGAGTTTCTAAAATCATTGGGGGAAGTGGCATCTAAACGACTATTCACGTTCGTGTCTAGAAGGTATGAGTCTGGCGACATACCATCTGTGTTTCGGAAAAGCATCATCCACACAATTCCGAAGACGGCAAGAGCTGACAAGCGCGAGAATTACCGTACAATCACCTTAACAGCTCATTCATCCAAGTTGCATACGTGATTGATATAGTCAGGAAAAGAAAACTAAGGATGCGCTAGATGACGATCAGTTTGGCTTTAGGAAAGGTAAAGGCACGAGAGTAGCAATAACGGAAGCAAGACTAAGGAAAAATCAAGACACGTTCATCGAATTTGTCGATCTGGAAAAAGCCATGGCCAATGTAAAATGGTGCAAGATGTTCGAAATTCAGAAAAAAGAAGGGGTAAGCTATAGGGAGAGACGGATCACATACAATATGTACAACAACCAAGAGGGAATAAGAAGAGTGGACAACCAAGAACGAAGTGCTCGTATTAAAGAGGGTGTAAGACAAGGAAATAGCTTTTCTCCCTTACTGTTCAATCTATATAGCTTTTCGCCCCTACTGTTCAATCTATATAGCTTTTTGCCCCTACTGTTCAATGTGTACATTGAGGAAGCAGTGATGGCAATAAAAGAATGATATATGAGTGGAATTAAAATTCAAGGTGGAAGGATATCAATGATACGTTTCGCTAATGACATTGTTATCCTGAGTGGAAGTGAAGAAGAATTACATGATATGTTGAATGGAATGAACAATTTAATGAGTACAGGGTATTGATTGAGAGTTAATCGAAGAAAGACGAAGGTAATGAGAAGTAGTAGAAATGAGAACAGTGAGAAACATCTCATTAGGATTGATGGTCACGAAGTCGATGAAGTTAAGGAGTTCTGCTACCTTGGCAGTAAAATAAGCAATGACGTATGGAGAAAGGAGGACATCAAAAGGAGACTAGTAACGGCAAAAAGTGCATGCCTGGCAAAGAGAAGTCTACTAATACCAAATATCTGCCTTAATTTGAGGAAGAAATTTCTGTGAGTGTACATCTGGAATACAGCATTGTACGGTAATGAAACATGGGATATAGGAAAACCGCAACAGAAGAGAAACAGAGCATTTGAGATGTGGTGCTACAGATGAATGTTGAAAGTTAGGTGAACTGATAAGGCAAGGAATAAGGACGTTCTGTGCAGAATCGGAGAGGAAAGGAATATGTGCAAAACACTCATAAGGAGAAGGGACAGTATCTTAGGTCATCTGTTACGACATGAAAGAATGAGTTCCATGGTACTAGAGGGAACTGTAGAAGCTGTATACGACAAAAACTGTAGAGGAAGACATTGGAATACATCCAGCAAATAATTGAGGACGTAGGTTGCAATGTGTTACTCTGGGATGAAGAGGTTAGTACAAGAGAGGAATTCGTGGCAGGCCGCATCAGTCCAATCACAAGACTCATGGAAAAAAAAATTAAAAATCAATGTCTGTCGTCTTCTACAGTTTTTGATGTCTTAGCAAACGTCTCACTATCTTCTCCTTTCTTCTTGTCCATGTTTTCCATACATTCCCTTTCTCGTTGAATTTATGGAGAACCTCCTTATTTCTTACATGAGCAGTCCAAGCAATTTTTAATAGTCTTCTGTAGTACCACAGCTCAGATCCCTCGATTCGCTTCTGTTCCAGTTTTCCCATTTTCCATGTTTAACTACCATACAATGCCGTCATCCAAACAAACGTTCTCAAAAATTTCTTCCTCTAATGAAGACCTGGAAGTTTTCTGTTAGGCAGGAATACCATTCTTGATGACCAGCCCTGATGTTAAGTTTCTCGGTGTTCTCATTTTTGCCACTTCTCATCACCTTTGTCTTTCCTACTCATTACACCGTTCATTACATTTAACACATCGTATAATTCTTCTTCACTTTCACTGACGATAGCGATGTCATCATCCTTTCCTCTTTAATTTTAATTCCAGGCTTGAACATTCCTTTTATTTCCATCATTGTTTGTTCAGTGTATTGAATGAATAGCGGGGCCAAAAGAATAAATTCCTGTCTTAGACACCTTTTAATCCGAGCACTTCATTATTGGTCTTCCACTCCTGTTGTTTAAATGTTAAAATGTGTGTGAAATGTCATCAGTCCCTAAGCTTACACACTACTTAACCTAAATTATCCTAAGGACAAACACACACACCCATGCCCGAGGGAGGAGTCAAACCTCCGCCGGGACCAGCCGCACAGTCCACGACTGCAGCGCCATAGACCGATCGGCTAATCCCACGCGGCTTCTCCCATTGTTTCGTCCTGGTTTTTGTACATATACTGGGTGATCAAAAAGTCAGCATAAATTTGAAAACTGAATAAACCACGGGTTAATGTAGATAGAGAGGTAAAAATTGACACACATGCTTGGAATCACATGGGGTTTTATTAGAAACGGAAAAAAACGAAGTTCACAAAATGGCCGACAGATATCTTGCGCGCGTCGTTTGGTGGTTGGTGATGATGGTGTGCTCAGCCGCCACTTTCGTCATGCTTGGCCTCCCCGGTCCCCAGACCTCAGTCCGTGCCATTATGGGCTTTGGGGTTACCTGAAGTCACAAGTGTATCTTGATCGACCGACATCTCTAGGGCCGCTGATAGACAAAATCTGGCGCCAATGCCTCACCATTCCTCGACTACAGCTATTGTTGAGGAATTATGGTGGACATATTGAGCATTTCCTGTAAAGAACATCATCTTCTACTCTGATCGGACATTTTTTGAACTTTTGTATATTTTTGGTTCTAATAAAACCCCATGTCATTCCAAGCATGTGTGTCAATTTGTACCTCTCTATCTACATTATTCCGTGATTTATTTAGTTTTTCAATTTATACTGACTTTTTGATCACTCGGAATATTACCCGTCTTTACCTATACCTTACCCCTATTTTTCTCAGAATTTCGAACATCTTGCACCATTTGACATTATCGAACGCTTTTTCTACGTCGATAAATCCTGTGATCGTGG
Source organism: Schistocerca cancellata (assembly GCF_023864275.1). NCBI lineage: Eukaryota > Metazoa > Arthropoda > Insecta > Orthoptera > Acrididae > Schistocerca > Schistocerca cancellata. Next base: position 580,206,073 of record NC_064626.1, read on the forward strand.
CTTGATTTTCCTTTAGTCTTGCTTCCATTACTAACCGCGACGTCAGAATTGCCTCTCTGCTAGCTTTACCTTTCCTAAGGCGAAACTGGTCGTCGTCTAACACATCCCCAATTTTATTTTCCGTTGTTCTGTACATTATTCTTGTCAGCATTTGGATGAATAATTTGTTAAATTGATTGGCGGACATTCTCGCATTTGTTGGCCCTTTCAATCGTCTGAATTGTGAGGATGTTGTTTTTCCGAATGTCAGATGGTATATACATTCTACATCGCCAACTCAAACATTCTACACATTAACGTGGACAGTCGTTTTGTTGCTACTTGGCACAGTGATTTTAAAATTTTCGATTGTATGATATCAGTGTCACAGCCTTATTTGATATTAAGTGTTCCACAACTCTCTTATATTCTGATCCCAGTGCTGGATCCCCATGTCGTCTACATCGACTTATGTTTCTTTTATCATATTATCAGATAAATCTCTACCCTCATAGAGGCCTTGACTGAACCCTTTCCATATATTTTCTCTCTTCTCTGCATTTAACAGTGTAACTCCAATTGCATTCTTTGCTTTTAGCTCTGCTGAAGGATGATTTGACTTTACTGAATCCGTTTCTTCGACAATTATTTCTTCTTCGATTTCTTCACAGTTTTCAAGCAGACATTTCGCCTTAGCTTCCCTCTACTTCCTGTTTATTTCATTACTAAGTGACTTGTTTTTGTGTATACAACGTGTATTTAAAGCAAATCTCATTAGTACCCTCATAATGGCGCAACTACTGCTCTTCTTATGTGACTGGACCGAAATTTTAAAAGATATCATCTTCCAGATAAAGAAACACGGCTACCAACTTCCGTTTATGTCACACAACCTATTCCCTGCCAGCGATTTCTGTTAGCTGAACGCACCCTCGTTCATCTGAGTGCCTTCAATAACCAAATTTACTGTTCCTCCGGCAACTGACTGCATGGGCAATGGCGCTCGAGGTCCTGGGATGCGAGGACCCCGCTGGCTGTGAATAGATGGACGTGGGGCGACGCTGACCGGCTGAATATTCATCCCAAACGCCTGGTGCCTGGCCGGGGCTGGGGTACCGCCCCGGCGCCACTGCCTCGCCGGCTAGCGCTCCCTTAGGCCAATTAGCGCTGTGGCCGGCTCTGACCGCCACTCAGACCCTGAGAGGGCGAGGGGTGCAGGCCGCGGACAGTGTGGCGTACCTACCAGGCGGCGTCTCACTACCTGCTACCTGCTACCAACTACCTGCTACCTGCTACCCGCTCTCGGGATGCAGCTTAGCTGTCGGGGATTGAATATGTCTCTACTGCATTACGCAGCAGCCAGTGCAACCTAGGGGAGAGACAACAAACGCTTCTGCACTCGTATATCATTAAGTTACACACTGACGGAAAGAATCGCAACGTCAAGTAGTCGCTGTGCAAGATAACCGAAAGGTGAATGGCGTGCTTCTACGTGTGAAGGTAGAGGTCTTCAGATTTCACGCTAGTCGTATAAGAGTGGCCCTAATAGCACCGTTGTGAGGATACACTGCATGGTTACTTTAAACACGCGCCGCAGTGGTCATAAGCGTTACACGTGAGTTGGGAGAGGATAAAAGACAGGTTCAAGACTGGAATCAGAATTCATGGTCAAGTAACTGAGGACGTAGTTGCAAGTGCTACTCCGGTGTGAAAAGATTGGCGCAGAATAAGAATTTTTGGCGGGATATACATATACATGATGAAAATGATAAAGCAACAGGAAATCAACTGGATGCATTATCTTGGTGATACAAACAATAGTAGTCTCTCAAGTTTCCTCTGCTGTAGGCAGTACATAATATTATAAAATGTGTTCATAGCCTTCCAAATTTAGTGCTTGCTTAAGTGCTGTAAGAGGAGAGAACTCCAACCACGATAACATCCCCATATCGTAAAACGACTTTTCCAGTATTCCACTTTTGGTACTACACATGGTGCGGGGAATATTCTCTGCGCATTCAACAAATCCAAAACCTTCCATCGGACTCCTGAAGATTGACATTGGCTCTGGATGTTGTATCACAGACACAGTCCCTTTCACTGTTCAGAGATGTAAACCCGCCCAAAGATGTAAACAAACATGAATCAGTAGCGCCTATTAGACGGACGGGGTCCAACAGCCGGTCAGTTCCAGTCATTCCACAAGGAAGGAGGTACACGGCTCGTGTTGTCTGTAATTCAACCATGCCTAGACGGTCAATACCGCGGTTCGATCGCGTCCGCATTGTTACTTTGTGCCAGGAAAAGCTCTCAACAAAGAAACTATCCAGGCGTCTCCGAGTGAACCAAAGCAATGTTGTTCGGACCTGGAGAAGATACAGTGAGACTGGAACTGTCGATGACATGCCTCTCTCAGGCCACCCAAGGGCTATTACTGCAGTGGATGACCCTTACCTAAGGATTGTGGCTCGGAGGAACACTGACAGCAACGTCATCATGTTGAATGATGCTTTCATACAGCCACAGGACGTCGTGTTACCACTGAAACTGTGCGCAATTTGCTCCATGATGATCAACTGCTGGCCGGTGTGGCCGTGCGGTTAAAGGCGCTTCAGTCTGGAACCGCGTAACCGCTACTGTCGCAGATTCGAATCCTGCCTCGGGCATGGATGTGTGTGATGTCCTTAGGTTAGTTAGGTTTAACTAGTTCTAAGTTCTAGGCGACTGATGACCTCAGAAGTTGAGTCGCATAGTGCTCAGAGCCAATTTTTTTTTATAATCAACTTCATTCCCAACATCCATGGCGAGGTCCGTCTTTGCAACCACGACACCATGCAGCGCTGTACACATGAGCCGAGCAACATGCCGAATGGACCAGTCAGAATTCACATCACATCTCTTCACTGATGAGTGTCGGAGACGTGTTTGGAGGCAACCCGGTGAGGCTGACCGCCTTTGACACACTGTCCAGCGCGTGCAGCAAGGTGGAGGTTCACTGCTGTTTTCAGGTGGCATTATGTGGGGCCGATGTACGCCCCTGGTGGTCATGGAAGGCGCCGTAGTGGCTGTGCATACTTGAATGCAATCCTCCGACCGATAGTCCAACCATATCGGCAGCGGCTCACACGAACTGAGCAACTTTTACCTGCTCAGTACACGAACTGAGCAACTTGCCCCAAACGGTCCTGACCGCCAATACATGAACTGAGCAACACACGAACTGAGCAACTTTCAACTGCTCACCTGCAGGTCCCTTTGCAAATACTTTCATTCAGGGAATTTATTGTATGGAAACAGATATAGATGTTGCAAATATTTTTAATCAGGAAATTTATTTAACTAATAGAAAAAAATTAAATTTTGTAGGAAACACACTTTAAAAAGTGCAAAAGTTAATTACGCGTTTCTCAATTGCACTTTTTTCCTCTCGATGAATATTTGTCTCTCTCTGGTTCTGTTGTCCGTTTTTGGCAAGAAATTACAGCCAACACTATTCAGTCGAATGTGTCTGTTTGGACTCTTATCAAAGTGCTCACAAAATTATAAATGTTAGGATGAGTTGATTTAAACAATGAATTAAAACGAGAATGAAAGCTTTCGCATGCTTTCGTCGTTCTCCAAAGTGCAGAGGATTTGTCTGCCCAAATAGAAGGCGAGAAAGATGCAGTTTCCTAGTCAATATAATTACCCAATAGACAGGCGGAGTACTGCGTCAGTGTGGAATCTTCTGGCATGATACTCATAAGATCACAAAATGCATTTCCTACTCTTCATGTTTTACGTACGTTAAAGGGCAGCAAGAGTGAAGCCAGTTCCCTTTTTCACACTCTTTATCCTTGTAAACTGTACCAAGTCCTAGTGCCTGTATTTTACGCCACCTGTTAAGTAAAGAAGAAAAAGAGATTTCAATACCTACAATTTTCAATACAACTGAGGAGAAAAGAATTCGAACATCTGATTCGCTAGTAATTAGTACCAATGGATGCCTATTCCAGTATGCAACTTTCACCCTTTCACATAACTTCGTGAGCAAATAAGTTTTATGGAATATATAGGCTTTTACAATTTATCACTAGACGGAATTCGTTTGAAAAATGATGAAAATTAAGTACGTAATGCCATTCAGAAATACTAACAAGTTCTCGTAATATTTTCCAATCAATTTATTATAACATTTACTGACGCAAGCAATCAGTATTTGAAAATATATACAAAAGTAATGGCTTTTATTAGTGTCAAGTAACTGAAGTCGAATGTAAGCCCAATATTATACAGTATTTTTTAATAAGATGAATGGGGGCATTTTTCAAATTTGTTACTACAATTCAGTGGTGGACAGTTAACAAAGAAATAAACTCAATCATCCAGTTTTCTGCGATTTCGTAAACAGCCTTAAATAAACATTCGACAACACACTGTAGACAACTAAGGGTGTAGACCTTAACGTCTGAAAAGAATCTCCGCGTGACCGCTACGGTCGCAGGTTCGAATCCTGCCTCGGGCATGGATGTGTGTGATGTCCTTAGGTTAGTTAGGTTTAAGTAGTTCTAAGTTCTAGGGGACTGATGACCAAAGACGTTAAGTCCTATAGTGCTCAGAGCCACCTGAAAAGAATCTGTGGTCTTTTCAGGAAGAAAAACAGTCAACACTGTGAAACTATACTGTGTTAGTATAAGATAAAAAAAGAGATGGAAAAGAGAAAGAAAACTTACCAGGCTTGGGACAGATGAAACATGCAGCCAGCTACATCACTCTCGGGAAAGACTGAATTAACAGCTCCTTGGGTTGCTGCCGTAGAATCAACCAAGGACATTTTTGGTTCGAAGCTCATTCCTTTGTTTAAACATTCCAGTTTAAGACAATCCAGAGCACTGGCTACGTAGCCGTCATTTTATCTTTCAAAAGATAGAAAACCAGTGAAATATGCATCCCAAAGCTGTACTCAAAGAGTAGTAAATAAATGCAAGAAACATTTTGGAGCATAATCAAATGTGCCATCAATCAGAACTAAGTCCTTTTCACATAAATAATCAAGATTTGATTCCCTTTAAAAAATTATCAAACCTGAGTCAGGATCATTTTTTAATACAAATTCTTCATCTTTTATTGTCTTCGTGTTAATAGAATTGACCGTCAAGTGTACCTCCTCTGTTGATTTTGGTAATTTCCGATCGCGCTTTAGCTTTCTACTGACAATATTGTTTCTTATGTATGTTACATCACGATGAGTCAAGATGTTGACAAATGGCTCTGCTGCTCCACATCCTAATTAATGACTTTTGCCTGTCGCTCGTCAATATCACATGTAGCTTTCCATTTTATTGAACTCAACACTGACTTTCTTCCTAAGTCTTGCACTAAATATGGATCATGACTATGATTTTCGTCGCACCTCGACAAAACGTGATCATATCCTACTGTAAAAATTTTAGCATTGCAGTTATTCTTAGAGTGTCTCCAACCTTTCTCGCCAGTCGATTTTACCTCTCTATAGCGTCTAAAGGTGAAATTTTTGTAAACAAGGAATATCTGACATCTATCACTAAACATTGTCTTTACACTGTCCTCCATTTTCAGTATAACTCTTCTACGCGTTTAACAAAACTTTATGCTGAAACTCCCCACTACGTGCTCTCCACGGGCTGACACGAACAAAGCAGCAGAAACGAGCGTACTGGGTCTAGGATGGAGGAGGAGGAGGATATTAGTGTTTAACGTCCCGTCGACAACGAGGTCATTAGAGACGGAGCGCAAGCTCGGGTGAGGGAAGGATGGGGAAGGAAATCGGCCGTGCCCTTTCAAAGGAACCATCCCGGCCTTTGCCTGAAGCGATTTAGGGAAATCACGGAAAACCTAAATCAGGATAGCTGGAGACGGGATTGAACCGTCGTCCTCCCGAATGCGAGTCCAGTGTGCTAACCACTGCGCCACCTCGCTCGGTGTGTGTCTAGGGAGGCGCTGCCGGGCGCATCTCTTAGGTGGGAAGCCCCAGGTCTGGGCCCTACTACCTGATGGGAAAGTTGCTCAGTTTGTGTGCGGGGGTTAGTGTGGTCTAATCTGGACCCCGTCTATGTTACTCAGTCCGTGTCCGGCCATCGGCAGCATACTGGCGACGCATTCATCTTCATGAACGACAGTTTGTGCCCCCTTCGTGCACATCATGTGAATGACTTCCTTCAGGCTAACGATATCGCTCGACTAGAGTGGCCAGCATGTTCTCCAGACATGAACCCAATCGAAAATGCCTGGGATTGTTTGGAAATGGCTGTTTATGGACGCTGTGCCCACCAAACGCCCCGAAGGATGTACGCCGAATCGCCGTTTAGGATTGGGACAATCTGGACCAACAGTGCTTTGATGAACTTGTGAATAGTCTGCTACGACGAACACAGGCATGCATCAATGCAAGCGGACGTACTACTGGGTATTAGAGGTACCGGTGTGTACAGCGATCTGGATCACCACCTCTGAAGTTCTCGCAGTATGGTGGTACAACATTCAATGTATGGTTTTCATGAGCGATAAAAAGGGCGGAAATGATGTTTCTCTTCATCTCTATTCGGTACAGATTCCGGAACACTCGCACTTTATTTGACGTGATTTTTTGGCTTATGACGAGCTTCTCGAGTACTGCATTCCAGTCTTTTAAACTCAAAACACTCATTGCGCTATCTGGACTGCTGCTAGCATTTCGCAACTCACGAATGATTCCTTGCGTTCATTTCACGTGATTGACACTCTCACTCCGTACTGCTGGACGGTACCTGTCCGCATATAGCCGAAGTGTAGTTTGTCTTGGATTAGCTGTTATTATTCCTGCGCGTTTCCACATCACAAGCACATCGCTGACAGTCGATTTGGGCAGCTATAGATGAGTTGAAATGTCCATCATGGATCTGTTACTCAGGTGACGTCCAATAACTAGCCCAAGTTCGAAGTCACTGAGCTGTCCTCACCGGCCCGGTCTGCTGAAATTGTTTCTCTATTGACAACACAGTACTCCATGTTTTTTCCTTCCTTTTTTTCTACTGGCCGATCCGCTTCTCATGACAGCTAGTGGTCAATTCCACATTAAATAAGGGCACCCGTATTCTGTAGGTAAGATAGTGTAGTGATTTATAGTTCTCTCTAGACACCGTCTTCGTCCCGAAATATTTAGCCTTTGAAGTGGGCATGACGGAGTTTTCCGTCCTGGCCAGCTAGTTTTCAACGGGATAGACGGATATATCCGTCATCAGCTTCACGTCCCTTATAACTAAGGGAAATGACGAGTTTCAGACGAACAGGTATTATAATGTTATTAACTGCAGCTTCTTCCGCTGGAAGGTACATCTCCGCAATCAGTGTATTGTTAATTACGCCATTTGTAGTGTTTTTCGTTGTTTTGGTAATGACACAATTTAGGCCTTTCATTATTCTTATGGAAATCCTTTCCAGCTTGTCCTTTATGTATTGTGTTACCTCGACAAATGGTACAATGATAAAGATGGGTTGACAGACTCACGAGTACGGAGAGTGATGTTATCGTCACATTGCGGTAGAAAACAAAAGGCCGCAATGACTTCACGAAAATTGAAAATCTGAAGAAGGGCGGATAGAACTGGAGGGACAGGACAATTATCGCGAAGGTCAACACGTTTCATGAAGATGTATTTCAAAATGTAAAGTCGAAGAATGGCATCGTGCAGAATCTGAGTGTTGCCATGGACTACAACAAAAATATGGGAGACGTGGGCGGAAGAGATTCCCAGGTGCAAAGCTAAGAAATGGCAAGGAGTAGTCATTACAGCCATGAATTTTTCAGGATATTTTTGCCAAGCTTAACGAAGGTAAGATCCACCAGGAGGCGTGAAGTATGCGCAACAAAAGACCTTCGAAATGAGGCATCTTACTGGTGTTAAGAACGCGAAGTTTTTCTCTGCGTAGCACCAGAGAAAAGCATTTGTAATTTTGTGAAAATAAAATTATTTGTGTTTCTGAATACTACTGCTTCCTAATTAACTTTAGTTTTGGATTCATCAACTGAAAGCAACAAAAGAACTGTTTCGAGTGGGGACGTCCATGTAATTACCGAAAATGTCAATTTAAAATTAATTTTTTGTTTATTAGTATGGGAATGAGGTAGGTGAAAATCAGTGACCGTGCCGGGAATTGAATCCGAGATGCCGTACTAGGGAAGCGAGAACGCTACCGCGAGACTACGAGCTGCAGACATTTATTAGTATAGCTCATGGAAAGTAGATACCCAGAGTTTCAATGATGAAATCATATCCGAAGTGTCTGAAAAATAATTAAATGAGTAACGTGACCTTCCTGCCACGCCAACCTTTTGAAGCAACACTTCCATACCAGCGCAGTGGACAACGATTCCGTGAATTACTTTGAAGCAAACTCGCACAGGCCACCTCTAGAAACCTGTATTGTGTACTCTTCGGTTTTACGTACGAAACTACCTGGTTTGTTTATGAAAAAGTAATTCTTGTTTTTCCACATTTTCATTTGCTACAGTTGTCAGAATTAAAACTTATGGTGCAGTTCCTGTGGTTAATGACAGGAAAGTAGGGAGGAGAAGGTATTATATAGAATGGGCTGATGGGCTGTAAGGCAGGATATTTCACTCAAGATATCTTGCAAAAAATGAATTTACAGCGCCTCTCAGTAGTTGAAAAGTCAGTCGAAGACCTGGTAAAGGGAAGAAGGCGGAAAACAAGAAAATGGCAGAAACGCCTTGAACGGGAAAAGGACCCTGAGTACAAATCTCGGACGTTCTGAAGAGGTGACACAAGAAAAAAACGTTAGGTTGAAATTTAAATTGCATTTCTGAATATTACCTTTTTAAAACTTTATGTACTATTTTCTCAGAACCTATGAAGAATAAGTTGAATAAACGTCGATTCAAGAGTAAATTTTGAAATTATGACTATAAGCTGAGATAGGGCTCAAAGTGCTTGGAATCTTGCATGACTTTTGAATTATACTAGCAAAATCAATATTAAAAATTACTACAATTCGCTATTCGATATATTCAAAAAACCTCATGAGAGAAACTTACTGTTTGCAGAGAGACTAGACAGAGAGAGTATTGCAGAAATCTCTTGAATAGGTTCTGAGAGAAAGATACATATACTATTTCTTGAAAATAAAACTTTTTAATTCCATAAAAAATTTAAATAAACGTAATCGAAGAAACTTACTTGTTAATTCTATATAAAGCATGACAAAAATTTCATTCTTTACTTTTGTGGATTTGGTGGATTTTTTAAATAGTGTGTGTTTTTCATTAACGTCCCCCATTAATGTGTCAGCAAAGCACGTGGTACAACTGCATTAACTATCTGTAGGGGGTGGCATTGGTGACGGTGGCAACACACTGCTTTGAACTGCGATACTGAGGGCAACCTTCCTCCTTCTGGGTTTAAATGGTTAAAGACATCACTGAAACAAAGATCTAAGACTGTCTGGTTAACGAAGACAGCAGCCCACATCTGAGTCAAGAATGGAACGCTGCACTTAACGGAGAAAACGCGTACCATTCTCTTCCTGTGAGGTCAGAACCTGGTAGCGATAGTGCGGAGACTGATTGCTGCTGTTCGTAGCCAGGAGTCGTCAAATCTACCAAATCCACCACCTAACCTACCGCGGCGGCTGCGTGGCCAGCGACTGAGCAGAGTGATGGAGGGGGTGACGACCAACGTACTTAGGACACTGAAGCGAGCGGAGCAACAGTCATCTGAAACCCCATGAAAGTGACAGCAAGTCTGTTTGTCGAAATGTCGTGGAGAACTAACGACATTACTCAAAATGGCTCTGCGCACTATAGTACTTCACTTCTGAGGTCATCAGTCCCCTAGAACTTAAACCTAACTAACCTAAGGACATCATACACATCCATGCCCGAGGCAGGATTCGAACCTGCGACCGTAGCGGTCGCGCGGTTCCAGACTGTAGCGCCAAGAACCACTCGGCCACTCCGGCCGGCTAACATGACTCATAGTGGACTTCCTGGAATTCTACTAGTTATTAATGCTTTGGGATAACATTTGTTCGCATACGAGGGAGAATGTTGGAGTTAACCTAACCTAGACCTCAACAGCACAGTGAGACATTATTCATGAATATAGGGACTGTTACTGACTCATCTCTAAAAGTAATGGAAATAATTCCCCGTGTATTGATGATTTAAACGTTACAACTAATTGTACTGAATAGTCATGTGTTCAGACCAGGCGTTACAGAAAGTGGCACAATCAGTCAAACGTATTTAGATGTATTCTGTTACTAAAAGAGGTTCCGAGACAAATTTTCCTACGGGACGTTCAGCCCATGGTAAAAAACATGAGAAATGTGCTGCAGAGCCACAGAATTTGCTGTTAAGGTACAAGTACCAAAATTCTACCAAGAGAATGTTGAAGAATGTCATCCCTCAGTGGTCTGTTTGACATTCAAAAAGTAACGTGTTGCAGATACCGTGAGATACCAAACAACTGCGTAAAACAAGAGATTTTCTGCTTTACAACTACATCTGCATGGTTACTCTGCTATTCACACGCCCTAAGTGGCTGGCAGAGGGTTCATCGATCTATTTTGATACTACTTACGAAAGTAGATAAATTAGGTAGTGATAAATACAAATTAATAATCCAATGAACTCCAGCCCATAAATTTAAAATAGTGATTCTTCTCGCGGGCTTTTTTAAGATATCTAGGTCACCTCATAAGAGCCATAGCATCTTTATATGAGTAAGTAACAATGTGATTAGAGCTAAATGAAAAATTTCGAGAACAGATTACTCCAGCCGTGTAAGGTGCATAAGTAGGCAGTCTTTCACCAACAATGTCGAGTATATAGTACACGCTTGCGGAGAACTTTGGAAGGCTATATCGAGGTTTCATCCTGCAATTTTTGTGGAGTGTGAGGCCGATGACCCGCGATGATCACACATTCATTATACAGGACTGACCAGCCGAATTATGTTCTCAGTATCTTAAATATGTAAGTAAAAACATGTGCTTTTAAAACTTGTAATGTTGGTAGCTAACAGCCAGGAGTACAAATTACTGTACGAATCAATTTATACCTAGAAGATTACATTATACCCTAGAGTGCGCAAATAAGCTTAGGTATTTAGAGTACTTTATACGATAAAGATATACGGGGAAACCCGAAAGAAATAAAGATTTCAGTGGTTCATTATAAAGAAGATAGGAACACGCTGCTCGGCTCAAAGTTGTCATGATACTCATCACTCTCTGCACAAATCCACATGTCCTTGTTTACTGGATCGACACCTTCAACATAAGATTTCTCAGATTTTGAAGAGTATCTGCCAAAAGGTGGACAAAGACTATCTTTTACGTATCCATCACCCCCACCAAAACAAAGAAATCACGAGGTATGAAGTGTGCTGGCCTGAAAGGCCAAAAGCAATGAATAAGATCTTATTATTCACCTTGTCCAACGCATTATTGTGGGAAGGCGTTATCTTAATAGGTACCACAAGGTAAAAGTGTGGCTGTGCATCGCCAAGCATAAAAATTAAATCAATGGATCCTTCTTGAAGTTCATGTAACAACCAGTTTTGTAGCATGTCCAAGTACGACATTCCTGACATAGCTTCCTCAGTAAAAGACAAAGGTCTATAAACTTTGTGAACAGAATCGGCACAAAATACGTTTAGTTTCGGTGAGTCTCAATCATGTTCGACAACGACGCCAGGGATCTGAAACCCCAAATTCTTACGTTATAACGGTTTACTTTACCACGATTTGCCCGAAAATATCAGTCTTTCGGAGATAGCATCCTCTTTGAGGGCTCCGTGTGAAAGGGTCGCGGATAAGCTCGACTTTTTCATCAGGCGTGGGTGGCCGGCGAGTTCTCTTCCCTTTCCACGTGCAGCCACCTTCGAAGAATTTGGTACGCCAGTCATAAATCCGCTTCTGCAGCGGCGGCGTCTTGTTGAATCGACGGCGGAATGCACGTTACACTTGAACAATAGCTTGACTTCATGCGAAACAAACTGATTTCTGTTGTGATCCAGTCGCCATATTGTACACACAAAAAGCAGCGCAGCTGTGTCCAAAAATTGAATCTTTCTCTTTACAGTGACGCACAGTGTGTTTCTGTCGTTTATACTTTGTCTGCAATAAACAACTGAAACATGTTCTTCCTTTTCGATCACTCTTCATAACTGGATGAAAATCGGAATAAATTTGAAACAATATGAGAAAAATATTTACAGAAATGTGACAAAGTATGATGCGAAGTGGTGTACAAACAAAAATTTTCAACATAAATGCTGTTGTAGCATGGCTATGGGGCCAAAACTAAGTACGAATTCTAAGTGGTTCAGAACTGAATTTTAGAAGACCGACACAGGAGCTTATATTTCTTGGCAGGAAAGAAGACTTCGACCTAGGAAATGATCGTGACGAAGTTCTTCGTAAGACAACATGAAACAATAGATGACAAAGCATCCATTAAATGTTTATTAAATAAAAAAAATACTAGTTGCAGTCATAAAGCGTCAATCAAAATGAAACTGAAAAGTGAGAATACCGAGATACTAATAGGCAACGGAAAATATTTAGTTGTTGCTTTGTTACAGAAATTTAACATAATAAAAGAAAATTGGGTAACAATAACCTGGATGGAAAAGAGGTGTCTTTATAAATCGCAACCCTGTTTAACATTTTTCTCCTGTCCTTTATGTTTTGTCTTATACGAGTATCATTACGGTTCCTCGCACGAACGACTGGAGTTCCAGAACGGCACTCGTGGCTGCCGCATCGCGGTCGCGAAGTTGGGCCGAAGCAGTGCCAGATAAGTTTTTACAGTCTGACGATAATTTATGGATTTGTGGTTTTAGCTTGACGATGTCCACTATGGACAAACGGTAGATATTGTTATTCTGAAGAAGGTTGGGTTATCCCGACTGAAAGCTAGGTAAATTCTAGATAAACGGTGCAACTGAGGCTATTCATTATTAAAATTAAAATAAAAATTTTGTTTTGCTTTTGCCACCTGGTTTCTTGCACCTGTCAAATGATTTTTTTGTCACTGAACACAGGATGATGGCCAACGTAGTCCAAACTAACATCAAATTTTGGACGAACTTCCACATTGACTCATTTTGAAGTACTTCGAGATGTCATTGGACTCTCACTGGGGGGACGCCCACGTCTCCTGGCAGCTGCCTTATATCTATTTTTGTCAGTAATTTGGCCACACTTGCCGTAAAGTGAAGCAAATCAACGGCCTTATTGTTAGGAACCCCTAATTCTGAAGCCGCGCTGGTTAGGGCACGTCGTCACGGTCCGTGCCGTTCCCCCCGTCGGAGACTCGAGTCCTCGGGCGTGTGTGTGTGTGTGTGTGTGTGTGTGTGTGTGTGTGTGTGTGTGTGTTGTCCATAGCGTAAGTTAGTTTAAGTTAGATTAAGTAGTGTGCAGGCTTAGAAACCGATGACATCAGCAGTCTGGTCCCGTGAAACCTTACAACAAATCTCCAACAAAATTTCCTTATTCTGATACGTTTTTGTTGTACACAATCCATTCATTTACACATGCAACATCAGTTGCAAGAGCAAACATGCGTAGCGCCAACTTCCGCGATCTGATGAATGTGCTATAAATTGTGATCAGAAAATCCATCTTGTCGACACCTCCCATATGTTGGTTTTACAATCACAAATTGAATAACTTCTAGCCTTTCGATTTCAACGTTTTGCTTTTCAGTTTTATCCCATATTTTACACACAACTTCGTTTCCAATTCCCACAAAATTCGACGCCATTACCACTGGTTTAATGACTTACCATTTTGTTACTATAAATTCTCCTTCTTCACTTACCAGTTTCTCAGCAGAGCCTCTACCACTTTTCTTCATGTCTTTGTCACTCGAAAATGGTTGGTTCTTGGAGAGATTTTGGGGCTCTGTACATATTGTGTACACATTCTTATTTCTCAAGTACTGCAGGAGAATATAATTTGAGGAATAATTATCGAAAACGAGAAGCAGATTTGTTTCATTGATTCTTTCTGCTAATTTCACCACTACTGATGCACCAAGACCAAAAATTTTTGACACTCCTGGATAAAGATCTGCCGTCCAGCCTTAATGTATTATAAAATCAAACATTTCACCGCTTGTTCCACAGAATGCAAATATTTCTATGTTTGGAAGGAGAGACAGCATTGGTCGTATTTTTTTGTTTTATTAACCGCAAAATCGATTTTCGGTCATTACCACTGGTTTAATGACTTACCATTTTGTTACTATAAATTCTCCTTCTTCACTTACCAGATCACATGTGATCGCTCTAAGCTTGTTGTCACCAGTGCCAACCAATTTAAATTGTATATTACAGCACTGAGGATGGTCACTTAGTGACCGAAAATCGATTTTGCGGTTAATAAAACAAAAACAAAAAAATACGACCAATGCTGTCTCTCCTTCCAGTTATATCCATTATCTGGTCGTGGTGCACAGGACACTCCATGGAGTCGCCAATCAATAAAATATTTTTATTCCCCATAGTTTCGGCTTACCCTTCACATACTGTTACACCTTCAATGATCCCTTGAGAGGCACCATTTGCTCAGCGACGCTAAGGAGTTCTTCTATTGGTAAACTCAGTAAGAATTCTCTTATGGAATTCTGTACTGCTCTGAATTTCCAAAATCTATCATTTTTATCATGATCACTCGTTATGTCAACACAGTGGAAGATCTGTCTCAATTTTAGGAAGCGGTTAACTGACATAGTGTCTGCTATTTGGGAAATATATAGTGCGGCTCCCAGTAGCATCTATTCTTGGGGTATTTCAGATTTCCTATCGAACGTGAATTCCTATAAGTGAAAGTATTTCTTTTCCTGTCTCACGAAAAAATTTACCTACACTTCTCTGAACTGCATAAATATTTGTGCATTCCACACATTTCTGCACAAGGAAAGCAGCGAAACACTTTTTTAAATAAATGGTAGGGACTCTCAAGGTTATCCACTGGCTCAGAGTAACTTTTGTACCTTTCTGTGAAAGGAAATATATAAGTGAGTCCTCTTTTCCTCTACCGTATATCTTTCTCAGGTGTTAATTGACCATATTACGTTGTCAGTCTACATAAACAACCTCCATCACATCAGTTTCATGGAACAGTATCTGTTTCAGGATGGTCTTGTTCATTGTCACCAGTGTTTTGTCCTCCGATGATAAGGGAACCTATAGCAAAAAATGCTATTACAAAAAGTAAAGCTCGTGAAAATCGTACATCTGTGTAGTGCAGATGAGGAAACCGATAAATTCATTTTATGTCTATTTTGAGATGGGCAGACGGCCGTTTAGATTTTTTCAGCGCCTACGAGGTATAATATGTATCAGGTTGCAAAACAGGCTATAAAACGTCGAAAATGGCTGTCGAAAATCGTGCTCGGTTTCAAAAGCAGCTAACTGCAGTTGTCTTCGGGTACAAAGCCCGACAAATGCCCAGTAGGTGTGGCTGTCGCCTTGCCATGTCCGTCCGGCGGCAAAGCATGTGAACAGACGTCGGACTTACCAATCTAGACAATCAAAGCTACCTTTCAGCCTGTTACGATTAGAATGGATATTTTATCATTCAGCTTTAGGCTGCCTGCGCTGTAACCAATTCGTACACAATAATATGATTCTCGCTCCCAGCGCATTGTCGTTTGGGTGTGACGAGTGTTTCGTGATTATCTCAGTGTCACTTATCATGCAGTTAGCGGGCTTTGCGTATAGGCTGCTCAGCTTACAGTACACCGTATGGTATAAAACGTCTAACAGTATTTCCGTCATTGTCCTCTTGTTCAAAATTATCGCCAGGATCATCGGATAGGTCGTCAATTTCAGATAAATTAAGGAGTTCTATAACTTCTCCTGCAATAAGTGGCCTTCGTCTACCTTAGACTCGGGGCATTGTGATATCACTGTAAGCTGACTAAAAAGACAGCGAAATAATGTCCTAAATTTCTATGCTTTTACAACCTTTGAGTCACAATGTCCTCATTTGGAGACATGTATAATGTTATAAATATGTCACTTACCTTTCCTTCTGAAAGACACCTTCAGTTTTCACCTTCATGAATGCGCCTTTCGATGAACAAATATTTTTTTTTTTTTTTTAGCTAAACTCAGAAGATATTACCCGCCTGATGGGAGGTACAAACATCACTGGGAAGCGTCGAAGCGACCATGTGACTGGGCACATTCAGTTGTTTTGCGGTACCACAGATTGACGGGTGATGTCGACACTGTTCTCAAATAAACTATCTGCTTACGACAATATGAAGACAACAATCACAAATGGTAAAATTTAAGGAATTTTAACACACTAAGCATTTATTTAGTATGACTGAAAGGGTAAAACTGTATGTATCTGGTTATCAAGTGAAGCTGTAACTTTCTCTGCCTGTCACATTGGTGGCTCTATTGAATGATATTTTGTTTGGAGATGTTGCTCAATACAGTAAAACAAGGGTCAGCTAGATCTGCGTAAGTATGTTTATATCCATTTAAAGAAGGCTCTTGTGTGTGTTTCGTTCAAATGCATTAACTGGCTTGCCTTATCACTAAAACGTCTGCAAAAACGCAACAGGAATAGTAAGTACTACGTTAGGCGCATGGATGAAATAATTATTCGAGAAGAGCTTTGCCGTGGCCAAAAAATCCCACCTAGTGGCAGTTGTAGCATAAATTGTTGGAATACTCACCCAACGACATTTCTGGCTGAAGAACGGTTTGATTCTACTGACTAGACTGTGACAGAGACACACGTGTTGGAGGGTATCCTCTCGCTGATAACAGCTACCAACTGTGCAGAGTGATTTCCCTAAATCAAAAAAATGGTTCAAATGGCTCTGGGCAGTATGGGACTTAACATCTGAGGTCCCTTAGAACTTCGACTACTTAAACCTAACTAACCTAAGGACATCACACACATAATTGCCCGATGCAGGATTCGAACCTGTGACCGTAGCGGTTCCAGACTGAAGCGCCTAGAACGACGCGGCCACAGCCGCTGGCTTCCCTAAATCACTCCAGGCAAATGCAGATATGGTTCCTTTGAAAGGGCACGGCCGACTTCCCTCCACATACTTCCCTTATCCGATAAGACCGATAACCTCGCTGTTTGGTCTCCTCTCCCAAACAACCCAACCCAACACTCACTGTGTAGTGCCTTAAAATGGACGTATTAGAAACATATGTCCATCTGAAAAACAGCCACTGTTAGATCTCGATGGGGTAGAGAGAAAATAAAGTTATTTCCGTTCTAGAGACACGTACACGTCAACTCGTGTCATCTATATCACATCCTGTTGCTTCTTCTCTCTAGCCAAATTACGCAGTCATTGAGCGTAGGAAACCAAATTATCGATCACACTTTTTTCGCTTTGTCAATGCACCACACTTTAGAATGACGTAGGCACAGTGCCACGAGTACTTCCCTAACCTCGTCACATCATCTGTGGCGTTAATAAATAGTACATATTGATGTTTTTCTTTCGTACAGATTGCATTATGAGATAAGTATTTTACATACCGTGGTCATGGGGCTGAAATACCCAATGAACCTAGAGCACAGAGAATGTATTGCTGTAATGCTAATTTAAATTTTTATATAAGGTTTTGGTTTGCTTGAATTTTAGTACAAAGAGGTGTGTAACACATATTTACAGCGTATGATCTATATCTCTTATTGTGTCCAATCAGACTACACAAGTATGTGTGGGATAGAAAGCGTGTGATTATACAACCATTGGTGTGAATGGCAGCAAAGACCGAAGGCCCAGCCTGTATTGATGTTAATGGAAACATGTCGGAATATAATTCATTCTCAGTAAAATTAAACTGCGCAAGTATGATTTTCACATATTGCGCTTTGTAGGTTTTTTTATTACCGATACCGGCCGCTGGTACCAGCCACCGGAACAAAAATTCAAAAAAAATATATAAAAAAGGGGTGAAAGCCTGCAACGCTAGCAGTCGGCTTTTGTGGATGATAACGCTGATTTGTTCGTATTACACCGCGGCGGCACTTCCCAGTCACATGCACCAAGCTCTGACGGACCCTTTGTGCCGGAACGTTTGGCAATTACACGGATGGATGGGCGACGGCAGAAATGGCTGTTTGCCAGCGCCCACCCGGTGGGAGGAGCGGACAGATTATGTGATTACCTTTGTCTCCCTTCGACGCTCGCGGGGGACGCGCCGTGATTTATACCGGCTAGAGGCGCTGAACAAAACGGACCCGATGTTGCGCTTCAATCTTCCATGAATTACGGCGCCGGTCGGATTCCAGCAGCGTCGCGGCTCTGCCTAACCGGACGTGATTATATGGTCTCCGAGAAACCCAATTACTCTTGTTTCACGAGCAGAGCTGGGAAATCTATTGCTAATCGAAGTAAGTTGCATCACGAGGACGAAATATACTTAGGAGTCTTGGTAGGTGGGAAGATTTCAGGGAATTTTTAAAACAGCATCACATGAAACTCAAACAGACCAATTCATAATAAATTGTTTTCATAAGTAATTCAAAGCTGCTGTGTGAAAAAATTATGTTAACGTTTACTTTTACAGAACACAGCATTAACTATATAATTTGTTCACAGATTGTAACTAGTTTAACAATATCAGTAATTTACGCCGCAGTATAGAAATCGAAACACACTGGCAACAAACCAGTAGATTTATTTATTTTAACGTTATTTATGAAGATGTGTGTATGTGGTGCTCCACATTGTGACAAATACTCGACAGTTACATGCGATTCCCACATCGGATGTTTCTGGGCCTCTTAATAGTACCCATTTCGGCCTCAATGCCACAGACCTGAAGTATTCTTTTGATTCTATCTCTTCGAAATGTGACAGCCAGGTCCCTCTCGAGTGTATTAACGTGTAACATTCGCCATATAGATAAGTTAGTGTTAGACAATATTCAGAAATTGAGATCATCTTTAACAGGCAGCCCTGTACTGCTATAAAATGTAACCCATTTTTATTGCTGCCTGACGCCCATCTTAGAGTGCTTGTGAAAAGATTAGAAAGGAACTAGGATTGCTTTCTAGATTTATTGAAAATATAGACGTTGGTCATGGGATGGTCATTTATATAACTTTCAGACTGTCGTAAATGGATTTCTTCCCATTCTAGCACTCAAGAACTATCCACTACCAGATAAACTGACGGAAGTGGGGCCTCTGGCTGCAGTATATTGCCTACATCACGATGAATTAATGTGTTTAGCACTTGGTGAGCTTATAAAAGCTACAGGAAGGAGACAGACCTGACATTCAGCATTGAGTCTTGGAGTCAGAGAGAAGATTATGTAACTTTTTAGAAAGTGAGACATTTTTTTCAGAAATTCTCTACAACTTTTATCGGATTCTACACTCCAATTACTTACAAGTTAAGACAGTATGGACGAATAAGTCACACATCGTACACCCAACGTGAAGAAGTGTGTGGAATAACACAGAACTTTGAATGAATTTGTGCGTGAAGTATGCAAAGGGATATCCTAGTGGGGATTCGTATTTAGATATACAAAAAAAATTTGTCCTGAGTTTCCAGTTAGTTGATTTACAGATACGGATGATATTCTATACGAGGAGGATCATCTCTATAAGTGGTACAATTAAAGTTGATTTTTTTGTGTTGGTGTGTCTTACTGAGAAATGATTGGGACAGCTTGTCCTAAATTAACTTGTCTAGTAACTTTTTCTATTTTTTTAAATATGGCATGATTACTTACAAGTTGATAATTTAATAAAGTTTTCATTTATTAGGCTGTTCTTTTAGCAGATGACAAGAACGGAGCAGGCGTAACGGAGTATTAGCGCACAATAGGATACGAACTTATTGATAGTATACCTTTTTTGGGTACAGATATAATCTGCTAGTTTTGATTACCTAATTATATCTTTTCTTCTCAATCAGATGTTGGCGATTGTCATGACCGTTAATTTTTACAAGTAATGAGTTGTTATATTTTCTATTTAGATACAGCTGACTTTGGCCGAATACATGTAGTACACTGACTCACGAAATACCCCCATGTCCTCATGTATCAATCCATGAATGCCATTTCTTTAAGTAGTACTAAAACAGTAGGATAGGGATGTAGTACAAGAATGAGGGATAGATTGTAGAGAATTGGCTGTAATTTTGCAAGTGCATGTGAAGTAGATGTAGAAGTTCTATACGTTGTCTACATCCTATATAGTTAAAAGAAGACGATATAGATCACTAATAAATCACGTTAATATCAAGTGAATTTTTTAATTTAAACTTGTAGAGTATTGTAATATGTTCTCTGAAGTTTCCCTTACTGTGAAAGGTATGGTGACAATGGAATTAGTTCATGGACATTTTCCTGTTAGCCGTACTTGCCTACAGTATATATTAACACTGTTTCAAGAGCTTCTCTATTACCTGTGACAGTGTGTAATGTTATTGCTCATTGTGTGGTACATCTACGTTATTTTCATGCTGCTGTGTCACAGCAACAGTAGAGTTGGCGAACAGCGCAAAACACACATGCCTTGACTTCACTAAGGAAGCGAAATCATGGCACATCACTTCCGAATGAATTGCCATTGACGACAACAATGCTGCGAGGCAGACCATGTGCCTTCATATTACTGAAGGAATGCTTGCACTTGGTGCCAGTCATGCATGATGTACTGTCCCTTGCACCTCTGTCATCCATATATGCCATGTCCAGACTTGGTGTCACAGTCTTATGCCATTGGTGATGCCACTCTTGCCCACTGCACAGGTAGAGGCCAAAATTGTAATGGACTGATCATGGATTTGATATCGCAATTATCAGCTGTGTCCACAGTCATGCAGATCTGATAAATTAGTATTAAATGGGAAGAACTGAATCTATTGTCATACTGCCAACCATTGCTATAGAAATGAAACAACAGCAAAATATCCAGACATCCAAAGCGTGGATTGTCCTGAGGGGTCGTCTTTATGTTCAATACTTCAGTCTTTTTATGAGCACACATATAATCCTATGTAGATCTAATTAACCCAGCAAAGCCTGAATTAGTTCGATTTAGGTTTACAAGTCTAGTTCTTTTTCCACACTTTCCTTTGTTTCCTCCTCAGATTGGTTAAGGCGCATAATGAATAACACCAGGACTAAGCTAACAATCTGTCCCACTGCCTTCTCGCCTACTTTACCCCTTTATATTCATCTGCTCTTATGATTGCAGTTTAGTTCCCATGCAGGTCGTAAAAAGTACTCGCTCCCTTTATTTTATCGCTGCTACGTGTTGAACTTCAAAAAGAGTATTTATATTAATGCTGTCGAAAGTGTTCTCCAATTCTACAAAAGCCATAATGGTCAAAGAAAAACTGTGATTATTGTTTTTAAGGGAAAAGACCCTGTACATTCAAGATAGTGGTTTAGAACAAACTTGAGATTTTAACTTTAAGTTTGGGACATAAGCTAGTAGTTAGAAAACGACAAGTGGAATAAATTAAATATATATCAGACGCTGTGTGGTAAAATGTCTAGAACGTACAAGCGAAGTGATACAGAATAATACTCTATAAATTCGTAGCAACTGAGGCTACTAATATGAGATTTAAGAGACACACGTGCAGCTGCAGTCGCATTGATGAGAGATGAAGGCGTCAGATCTGAGTTAGGATTTTATCCAGTTAATGAAATTTCGAATAGAGAAAGTATAGACAGCACTTCAGAAGGAAGGCAGGGAAAAACGGGTGTTGCACCGCAAGCCACAAGGAAACAGGGTCCTGGAAGACCATGGATGAGTTACCTAGATTTAGGTCTGACAAGGTTAGTGACCTAATCCTTGAAGTGAAGAAAAAGAAATCCCGGGATACAACTCATACAGACCATACCACAATAACAGCAACTGACATGCACCTAAATTTACACTGTACTCAAGCAGGTCCTAAAATACAGAAGTTTTTAAGTTCTTTCACACACGGATGCCTTCGTATCCACTCTCTGTATTCGGCACCTGCATTGTTGTTATTCATGAAATCTCGCTTATATTCTGTCAGAAGAATAATCAACACAAAATCATAAATTATCCTTTTATCATGCCAACAGAGCGAATATACTGATCATAAAGTTACCCACAACGCTCTTCCGTTGGCCCCACAGATATACATGTCCCATTTCAACACAAAAGAAAAGACCCGTACGTAAATTTAATGCAACAAAAAACCACCAGATTTCATAGAGCACCAGATGCCACTAATTAAGTACAAACACTAAGTTTCCAAAGTATATAGGTAACTTATTTAACCACTTCTACTGGACACACTATAGCTGAACCGAACAAAAAATTTATATTTGGGGAAATTCACAATGCGACATCATTAATTAAATACAACCTTTGTTTCAGGTAATTTTATGAAGTTTTCTAAACCACGATTTAACGATTTGTAGACTACTTAAAATGTGTTCAGAGCGAACAAATTTTGCATTTTAGTCACACCATTATGCACTAGTAAAAATTCATTAAAAAAAAGCGACTTCCTCCTTTTTGTGGAATGCAGTAATATATGATTACAGCATCATCAGACACTTCGTCCTCATTCAGTAGAAATACAATTCAGACAATATATCTAATTAAGTTGCAAGTAAATTAGATATATGCATTGAAAGTTATTTTGCTGTAATACATTAATTTTCGTTAATGTCTGTTCTTGCTGCTTGTTTCATGTAATAATCTTGGTGAATACACACTTTTGTATTGAGATGATCGTTTACATGGCTGTTAATTAAGTTTTAGTACACACATCTGTAAGACCTTCTTCAGTATTCTCTGACCGATTTGAGGAACAATATCTAAGAATCGTGTAGTTGTTGAAAATTTTGCAATGTAATACATCCAAATAATATATAAATAAGATTTATGAGTTTGAAATATATGCCTGTTACCTTCATGCCTCGGAATTCGTCCTTGCACATGTAAGTTGTGACTAGTATTTTGTTGTGTAATGATGTATTTGTGTAATGTGTGTAATGTTTAGGTTATAACACTTTTACTGAGTTATAGAAGAATAAAGAATTTCACAAAATTATGTTGTGAATGCATGAAGGAAAAATAGATGTTGACATCCACTTCCAATTTATTTAGTAAATACACAAAAATAAGCAGAATACTAACATCAGAGAGAGCAAGAAAAGAAATGTGTTAAAAATGAAATATATTTCCTTAAATCAGTTTTTGTGTATTTTCAGTAGTGACAAATCCTTATTTAAACCTAAAGTTCTGACTTCGAACGTGGTCAGGTGAGTGAGTGTCACTTGTGTCATACGTCTGTACGCAAGATTCTCATACTCCTGGATATCGCTAGATCCACTGTTTCAGACGTGATATTTTCAACGTATTTCACACATTGCTGTGCACATATTTCGCACGTATTTCTAGTGGATTTCGCTCTGCAATTTCGATTTCACGCAGCTCAGTGTGTCGTACAGTTATATATTCATGCAAGTTCTTTCAACGGCCCAGCGATGGAGTTCCTGATTTCAGAATTAACTATTTCGAAAACCAAGATCGATAAGCGAGAGAAGTAGATGGTATGTTATTAAGGAAGCTGCAAGTAATTTTAACACAAGTTATACTGAAATTTCAAAACAGTTCGAAAAGATGTTAACAAATGGCGCCTATAAATAGTGTTCAGCAGGTCAGAGCGATCATTTCCACTGTTGAAACTTGAAAGAAGGTTAGTGTACGGAAAGAAGATGTTGAAATCACGTCTTCCATTGAACAGCGTGCTTTGTGATACTGGAATACCACACGTTACAACGTGGTCCTACGGCAACTAGGCGCACTTTTAAAACACAGTATACTGATCCAAAAGGATCCGATTCGATAACCATTCGCAACTTCGTCAAATTCCAACGAACAGGCAGCATGGGTGATGATCTGGAGAGGAATGTTGGTCCCAGGCATTCAGTAGTTTCTCACAATGATTGATAATGAAGGATTCAATGCTGGCTTCATCTGGTTCACAGAAGAAGCACGTTTCCACCTAAATGGAGTGAATTAATAAAACTAGCCGTTTTAGGGATTCCGAAAGTCCCCATTTATTTGAAACGAAGCCACTGCATTGTCGCAAAGTTACTGTTTGGGATTCGATACGCAGCAGAGGCATTTTTCTCGATTCTTCATGCAAGAAATGATCACTAGTGAACTTCCTTTTTTTTTTCCTTCATCAGTCTTCTGACTGGTTTGATGCTGCCCGCCACGAATTCCACTCCTGTGTCAACCTCTCCTACTCAGAGTAGCACTTGAAACCTACGTCCTCAATTATTTGCTAGATATACTACACTCTATGTCTTCTTCTACAGTTTTTGCCCTCTGAGGTTCCCTCTAGTACCGTTGTAGTCATTTCGTAATCTCTTAACAGATGTGAAATAATCCTCTCTATTCTGCTCGTTAGTATTTTCCATACATCCCTTTCATCTCCGGTTCTGCGTAGAACTTCCTCTTTCCTGATATTAACAACGTTCATCTGTAGCAGCACATATCAAATGCTTCGATTCTCTTCTGTTGCGGTTTTCCCACAGTTCATGTTTCACTACCATACAAGGTTGTGCTACAAACGTATATCCTCAGAAATTTGTTCCTCACATTACGACACGCACTATGTTATCAACAGTATCCGGACGCCCCCTAAAACCTACGTTTTCATATTAGGTTCATTTTGCTGCCACCTACTGCAAGGTACTCCATATCAGCGACCTTAGTAGTCATTAGACATCGTGAGAGAGCAGAATGGGGCGCTCCGCGGAACTCACGGACTCCAAACGTGGTCAGGTGACTTGGTGTCACTTGTGTCATACGTCTGTACGCGAGATTTACACACATCTAAACATCCCTAGTTCAACTGTTTCCTGTGTGATAGTGAAGTGCAAAAGCGAAGGGACACGTACAGCACAAAAGCGTACATGTCGACCTCGTCTGTTGACTGATAGAGACCACCAACAGTTGAAGAGGATCGTAATATGTAATTGGCAGACATCTATCCAGACCATACCACAGGAATTCCAAACTGCATCCGGGTCCACTGTAAGTACTACGACGGTTAGGTGGGAGGAGAGAAAACTTGGATTTCACGATTGAGCGGCTGCTCTTAAGCCACACATCACGCCGGTAAATGGAAAACGACGCCTCGCTTGGTGTAAGGAGCGTAAACATTGGAGGATTGAACAGTGGAAAAACTTTGTGACGAATCACGGCATGACTGTGTGCATGGCGAATGCCTGGTGAACGCAACTGTCAACGTGTGTAGTGCTAACAGTAAAATTCGAAGACGTTGGTTTTATGGTGTTGTCGTGTTTTTCATGGATATGTTTGCCCTCCTTGTTGCTTTGCGTGGCACTATCACAGCACAGGCCTACATTGATGTTTTAAGCACCTTCTTGCTTCCCACCACTGAACAGCAATTCGGGGTTGGCGATTACATCTTTCAGCACGATCGAGCACCTGTTCATAATGCACGGCTTGGTCCTGACCTGAACCGTATAGGACACCTTTGGGATGTTTTGGAACGCCGACTTCGTGCTAAGCCACACCGACCGATATCGATACCTCTCCTCAGTGCTGTACTCCGTCAAGAATGGGC
This sequence comes from Schistocerca cancellata, assembly GCF_023864275.1. Taxonomy (NCBI): domain Eukaryota; kingdom Metazoa; phylum Arthropoda; class Insecta; order Orthoptera; family Acrididae; genus Schistocerca; species Schistocerca cancellata. The sequence continues at coordinate 580,231,694 of NC_064626.1, forward strand.
TGCCATTCTCCATGAAACCCTCCAGCACCTGTTCGAACAGATGTCTACAAGAGCGTAAGCTGTTATCAAGGCTAAGGTTGGACCAACACCATATTGAATTCCAGCATTACCGATGGAGGGCCCCACGAACTTGTAAGTCATTTTCAGCCAGGTGTCCGGATACTTTTGATCGCATAGTGTATACAGAAAACACAGACAAGAAGAAAGGAGAGTATGACAGGACATCTGTGAAGACGTCAGGTAATAACTTCCGTGGTATTTGATGGAGTTGAATAGGTTAAATGCTGTAGAGGAAACAGGTGTGGAATACGCCCAGCAAATAAGTTAGGACGTAAGTAGCAATTTCTGTTCTGAGATGAAATGGTTGACGCAGGAAGGAAAGTCGTAGCGGGCTACATCAAACTAGTTAGAAGAATGACGACTAAAAAAACATATTTTCATATGCATCATAAATTCGCGGTCAACATTTTTCATAGCTAACTGTGTTTGGTTAGCAAACTATGTTTGGCCTAGGAGAAGTTATATTGTACTTCTAATCCTCGCGGTTAACATTTTTCATAGCTAACTGTGTTCGGTTAGCAAACTATGTTTGGGCTAGGAGAAGTTATATTACACTTCTAATTCTGTTTAAAACAATGGTATATTAATAATTGATTTTAATGTCAATAATTATTTTCTCCTTTTTAGTCTTGTACGTACGAAACTTTTCAATCCATTTCCCACATTTTGATGCGATTACAATACTGAAGGAGTAAATTTGGCGTTTGTTTCAATATCTCTTCGCCCGAGTTAATCAATATTGCTTCTTCTCACAAATATCTCGCGAAGAGGCCGTGAAGGTAAAATTGAGACATATTCGAATTCGCACAGAAATCTTTCCAGAAATCGGTTTTCGTACACGAACTATTCGCTACAGGAACAAAAAGGTGGAAGTAATAGTGCTACACAAAGTACCCTCTGCTACACACCAGCCAAGAACAGAAGAGAAGTGCAGTGTCACCCAGTTATGAGCTATGTTTTAAAGTTTCAACTCTCTAGTTCGTCGGGAAGTTAGTTTAAAAAAAAACAATATTTATGCCAAACAAAAACCTAACAAAAATGCGCTAGTAATGAAAAGAAAAAAATTCTGGTAGAAAATATAAAAGTCAGTTTTAGGGAGGCTTTTATGTAGGTTGTGTACGAGAGTACTCCTGAAGGAGGTAGAAGCTTCTGAAATGCAATGCTTCGGACAAATGATGAAAGTTAACAGGGTAGACCGAATAACTAGGGACAAGATACTGATTCGAAATCAGAAAAAAAGAAATTTATGGGGCAGCCAGATTAAAGGAAGGGTTCAGTTGACAGAGCGCAACCAGAAGCATTAGAGAATCGCCAATTTTGTACGTTTTAGTGGTAAAAGGTTGTAGGGATCGAGCCTCGAGTAAGAAGGCTGAAATGGACGTAGGTCGCTTTATCTAGGTACAAATGAAGGGACTTCAGCAGGGTAGACCAAACCAACCTTCGGGATGTAAATCACGAGAACAACTTATTAAATACCTCACATAACAACTGTTGTAAGTACATACAACTGGAGCTGTGTTAAGGGGCTCCGGAACGCCCTATACTTGCAATGTTAAAATAACGCTTATAAATTGCATCTTTCCTCGCAAAGTATTTGAGGTAGGAAGTTGAACTTTTTACAGATTATTTATTGGAATATGGGCTACAACTTAACACAGGGATTTTACAAAATTTTAGTTCAGTTATTAAAGATGATTTTTTTTCAATTGTAATGAAAATTCACAACATTTTTTTGCAATTTTTTATTTATATATTCAAAAATATACGGTTTTTTGGAAAAAGGCTGTGTTAAATTATGCAGAAGGTACTGTGTAACATTTACTGAAAGTTTGAAACAAATATGTTTGGAAGATCCTTAGAAAACATGTAATTAGCATGAGAAAATAAAAGTTTTGGGAATCGAGCGACAAAGATTGGATTAACTTTTTCGTGCATTCCAGGTCCATAGGATAGATTATCTTCATCCTCTGCAAACTCCTCCTCCAGCTTCCTCTTGTTCCTCCTCCTGTTTACTCTTGCTTGTATTTCTAGACTCTTTACAGCCCTGTCTGCAGCCCGAAGGCGTTCCTTGTCTAAAGCAAGCATCGCTCTTACCATGTTGGAACCTATCTTCATTCCCATATTTCTAAATACCTTGCACCTTACAATGTTGCCATCATTGAAAGTCGCAACAGCAACTTTACTTTTACTCATTATTATACTTCAACAAAACAGAGACTCAAGAAACAGAATTAATTACGAATATTTTCGAGATAACGACAGAGTAAATAAACATGAAACAACCGACAATCACACCAGCGATATATATTGAACCATCACAGGTTAGTCACAACACATACTTTATCTCACATCACTAAAATGAACCTGATGAACACGGACGTTAATAATAACACCATTTGACAGCAGTTTAACAGCGCCACAGTGGGTCACGCCCATGTAGAACACATTTCAAAAAAAATTTAAAAATAGTTGTAGTCTTCGGAATTGAATAAATTATATATCTATTAAAAGGTAATAGTCTGCAGATTCAGAAAACGCAAAAAAGTAAAAATTGAACTTTTCATGATTTTGAGCCTTTCCGGAGCCCCTTAAGAATCGAACCGTTCAACTTCTCGCCCTTCTTCCTTGCGTGTTACCGTAGCATGCAGTGCTTTAAGGGACCTGAGGCATAACATAGACGTTTTCTTTACAAAGCTTTATGGACCAGGAAATTATTGCAGTCCAACTGACCCCTAGCCAGCAGGTGGCAATGTGATCAATGTGTTGCCTGAGTCAACAGCCGCACCTTCAGACAGATGGGCGGGGAAGCGCCGCGCGCGGCAGTTTACTGGGGCTGGGCTGGGCTGGACCACACCTTGGCGGTCAGCGCTGCTCAGAGCAAGGGCGACGTCGCTTGTTTGATCTGCGTTTAACGACTTTGTACTGGGGCGGAGCTGGCCCTAAGCCTACAAATTAGCCGCTGAGTACTAATTACACTTTACCGTACCCTGAGGGTAGCTCTGACAAAGTGAAGGTCACAGAGCCCTTGCGAAGCACTAAGCAGATGGAGCAACAGCAGAAGACGTTCTGCAGTCCTGTGACCAAGATTTTTCGATAGAAAAGAAGAAATCGGCGCTCACAACTAGATAATGGGTGTTGTAAAAGTGTTACGTTTTAGCAATACGCACACATGCATATGGCGGTATCATCGCGTACGTAAGGTATAAAAAATGCCAATGCACTGACGGAGATGTCACTTGTATTCAGTTGCGTCATGTGAAGAATTTGAACGAGGCATTGGAATTGGAGCTAGGTGCATGGGACATTCCATTTCGGATATCTTCAGGGAGTTTAATATTTTGCGATCCAGGATGTTAAGAGTCTGCGCGAGAATATCAAATGTAGGCATTACCTCTCACCACGGAACAACGCAGTGGGCAAAGGCCATCACGTAACGACCGAGAGCGTTTGCGTATAGTTGTAAGTGCAACCAGACAAGCAACACTGCTTAAAATAACCGCACAAATCATCCGAACTTAAAACAATCGTGGTGATATTTGGAGTTGATGGACTATTGCAGACGACCGATGTGAATGTCTTTGCTAACAGCACGACACATCTGTAGCGCCTCTCCTGAGCTTGTGACCATATCGATCCTTCCCTGCGCGGCTGGGAAACAGTGGCCTCGTCATATGAGTCTCGGTTTCAGCAGGAAAGAACTAACGATATAACTCGCGTGTGCCACAGTCCTCACGAAGGCTTGGATACAAGTTGTCAACAAGGTACTGTGTAACTGGTGGTGGCTCCATTATGCTGTGGGCTATGTTTACAAATAACCTAAATTTGAACGATCACATAGATAATTGTGGGTAGAGCAAACCAAAAACTACGATTCGTTGGCAGAACATTTAGAATGTGCAACAGATCTACTAAAGAGACTGCTTACACTACACTTGTCCGCCCTAATCTGGAATCTTGCGGTGCGGTGTGGGATCCGTATCAGGTGGGACTGAAATAAGATACTGAAAAAGTTCAAGGAAGGGCGGCTCGTCTTGTATTATCGCGAAATAGGGGAGATTGTGCCACAGACATGATACGTGAATAGGAATGGCAATCATTAAAACAGAGGCGTTTTATGTTGCGACGGGACCTTCTCATGAAATTTCATTCTCCAGTGTTCTCCTCCGATAGCGAAAACATGCGAAAACGTTCTGTTGACACCCACCCACATAGGGAGAAATGATCATCACGTTAAAATAAGAGAAATCAGGGCTCGCACAGAAAAATTTAAGTGCTAGATTCTCCCGCTCGCTGTTCGAGAGTAGAACGGTAGAGAGACAGCTTGAAGGTGGTTCATTGAACCCTCTGCTACGCACTTAATTGTGAATAGCTGAGTAATCGCGTAGATGTAGATGTAGATGAATGAACTGCTTTCTCTGGTCTAACGCAACTGGCCATGACTGGAAATGGTTATGTTCGGTTACCTGGAGACCATCTGTATCCATCCATGGACTTCATGTTCCCAAACAATGATGGAATTGTTGTGGATGACAAAGCGCCATTTCATCGGGCCGCAATCATCCGCGACTGGTTTGAATACACTGAGGACAGTTTGAGCGAATGGTTACGCCACCAAGATCACCCAGCATAATCCCATCGAACATTTGTGAGACATAATCGAGAGGTCACTTCGCGCACAAACTCCTCCGCCAGCCACATTTTCACCATGATGGGTGACTGAAGAGACTTCAAGGGCTAGTATTTCTTCAGGGAACTTCCAACAAATTCCTGAGTCCGTGCCTCGTCGAGTTGCTGCACTCTTTTTTATTTTTTGGATCATCAGTCTTCTGAATGGTTTGATGCGGCCCGCCACGAATTCCTCTCCTGTGCCAAATTCTTCATCTCATAGTAGCTCTTACAACCTATGTCCTCAATTATAGTACCACGGAAGTCATTCAATCATGTCTAAAGGGGGGTAGGACGTCAAACGGGCCGAATTGGAGCAGGAGAAGCATCACACGAGATTTTAATATCCAGTGTCTATACTTTCACAAATAAGTTCATAAAACTTTGTCATCATCACCAGGAAGGATTCGGGATTCACACTCATTGCAGTGGAAGTTCGAAAACATAGCAAAAGAATTTTCATTTTTACGTTCGAAATTTCATAATTTTTTCACTTATTAGTGGCTGCATTTGTTGCTATAGGTACACTTTTCTTCATAAATTAGAGAGATTCTTCGATGAATTTTGCACAGCATGCATATCATACTTACAGGTGTATGTAACTCTAGAATATATGTAAATCATGAAAAAACAAATATGCTGTTATATTTTAAACTTCATGTTTAGGAAAAACACAAATTTTATAGTTAATTATCTCAATTTTTACCACAGTTTGTAATAGATTTGGAAAATTCTAGAGTTTCATACATCTTTAATAATGGTTTGTATGCTGTGCAAAATTCATCGAAGAATCTCTCTTAGTTATGAAGAAAAGTGTACCTATAGCAACAAATGCAATCATTAGTAAGTGAAAAAATGATGAAATTTCACATGTAAAAATAATTACTTCGTTATGTTTCAGAACTTCCACTGCTATAAGTGTGAATTCAGAATCCTTCCTGGTCATGCTGACAAAGTTTTATGA